>NC_074668.1:33416929-33619429 GCF_029448725.1 Salvelinus fontinalis | reverse complement strand
CAGAAAAAAGGAAAAGATGCTGGAGGAGTGCTTGACGCCGTCTGTCAAGCATGGTGGAGGCAATGTGATGGTCTGGAGGTGCTTTGGTGGTGATACAGTAGGAGATTTGTACAGGGTAAAATGGATTGTAGAAGGAAGACTATCACTCCATTTTGCAACGCCATGTACCCTGTGGACAGAGCTTAATTGGAGCCAATTACCTCCTACAACAGGACAATGACCCAAAGCGTAGCTCCAAACTATGCAAGATGTTTTTAGGGAAGATGCAGTCAGCCGGTATTCTGTCTATAATGGAGTGGTCAGCAAAGTCACCGGATCTCAACCCTATTGAGCTGTTGTGGGAGCAGCAGCCCATCAAGTGCCCATCAAGCCAATCCAACTTGTGGGAGGTGCTTCAGGAAGCATGAGGTGAAATCTCTTCAGATTACCTCAACAAATTGACAACTAGAATGCCAAAGGTCTGAAAGGCTGTAATTGCTGCAAATGGAGAATTCTTTGACGAAAGCAAAGTTTGAAGGACACAATTATTATTTCAATTAAATATCTGTATTTATAACCTTGTCAATGTCTTGACTATATTTCCTATTCATTTTGCAACTCATTTCATGTATGTTTTCATGGAAAACAAGGACATTTCTAAGGTTGTGTACATGTGGGATTATTTGGGTTTATCTTGTGAAACAGCTTTGGAATTGGGAAGTCCCTTATCAATGAAGCCTAGAGGAACACTTCCTGACATGTCTCTAACAACACATCTGACCCTGATGTAGTGTGTACTGTACTATACCGGTCTTGTTGTAAGCCCATGAGTGACACTTCAGAATCAGTTCCAGGTATATACAGAGCCTGGTCTTCACAGTAAAAGATTACCAGAGGAGAGGAGACTAGAGGAGAAGACAGGAAACGTAGTAGCCCTCAATCCTCCGTTCATAGCCGGCAGGCCACAGTCCAAATGACTCTGTTATGATGCATAATACTAAGGCTCCATGAGGTTAAGTGTGAATGGAGCAGGCTGCCTCATGGCACACACTCAGTAGATACAGTAGGGAAGGGTTACTTACACCAGTTACCAGGGCAACTTCCCCTCTGTCCTATCTAACGAGAGAAGCTAGACCCTCACCGTTAGCCAGTGTCAGGATCATTTAGGTAGTGCACAGTTCACAGATTTTAGAAACACTTAAAATAAGGTCTTTGATTTGTGTAGGCTTACCCTGGTGTGACCTTTTGATAACCATGTAAATCTCTCTCGGATAAGTTGACTTTATCAATATATTCACCTGCATTTACCCCTAAGAAATAAAACGCTAATTATCTGCTAACGTGACTATCATAAAGAACTACAAGTGATAATGATGATCTGGACCAGGCTGCCTAATCGAGGCAAAGGTAAGAACCTCTGGATTAACTATCTAATGTTAGCTAAATGGAGTAATAAATCATTTGGCAACAGTTCTGTAAATGTACCTGTTACTAAAGGTGCCAGCTAGAGATGACGTGCAGGAGCTTACAGGGATTTGTAGCCTTGCATGATGTCTACTTTGACGCTAATTAGCACTTTTGAATCTGAGAGTAAACAGAGCCGAATATATTGATTAATGTCCCCTTTTCCGAGAGAGATTTACCTGGTTATCAAAACGTCGCGCCAAGGTAAGCCAACACGAAACACAACCTTTATTTGAATTGATCCTAAAATCCCATATTGGAAAAATGAATGGTGGAAAACTTATTGGAACCATTTCCCTGTTTAACCGCTAGGTTTTTTGGGTAAGAATGACACCGCTACGGTGGGGCTCTATAGAACACTGTCAATACAAGTATGTAAAAAAGATGACTCTTTCTAAAATGATCAAGCGGAACATTAGTAATAGAAACAACACAACATAACACCAGAAAAACCTTCAAGCTATCTCTTTCTCTCTCTCTCTCTTCCATGCTTGACAAAGCCTGATGTATCAAAGGTCCATGGATTGCGTTTGCTAATTATTTGCCAATTCCTTTCCCTTATTTTTATTTTTTTACCATTTTCTGGTTCACATATTTCTCATGACTATTTGAAAATGTATAAGGTAAGAAAATGGGATCACCAAACACAAAGCTAGACTTAAGCAAATACTTATCTCTCTCTCGCTCTCTCTCTCTCTCGCTCTCTCTCTCTCACTCTCTCTCTTGCTCTCTCTTTTGCTCTCTCTTTCGCTCTCTCTCTCGCTCTCTCTTTGTCTCGCTCTCTCTCGCTCTCTTTGTCTCGCTCTCTCTCGCTCTCTTTGTCTCGCTCTCTCGCTTTCTCTCGCTCTCTGTCTCTCTCGCTCTTTGTCTCTCTCGCTCTCTCTCTCTCTCCATTCCCTAGTCTCTTCCCTTCCTCTGTCCCTCCCTCTGTCCCTCCCGAGCCTCCCCCCGTGGCTGGGTGATTTATTTGGTGATGAGTCCTCCTCTTCCTCTCAGGGTGAGATTGTGCTTTGGGCAGCCAGAGGGCTGTCTTTAATTGATGTTAGCAATCAGGTGACCTTGGAGATAGTTAAAAGGACAAATCTCTATTAGCTTAAGTTTATGGTGAACAAATTACCATACACACACACAAATGCACACGCTTGGGCGAACACACACAGAGTAAAAAATGACACTATAAACATATAGGTTGAATCTGTCAACTAATATTTAGCTATAGCAATACTACACAACAGTGAGGTACATTTCTAAAATGATAATGATATCTAACTAGTGATGTGTATCACAACTTTGTTTACAATGTGCAGGTTAATGCTGCTGCAAAAAGTCCTGATTCCTTGCGAGCTTTATGAAATACATTACAGACAGATTAATTCCCAGATAAGTTATTTTAGGTTGGATAAGCACTAGGGGAAGTATCTGAGGGAGCCAAAGGAATCTCCATTAAGGGGAGATATCTGTTAATTAAATCTGTCCCTGGCTGATCTCTATCTGCAACACGTAACTTACACCATTCTACTGTTCAACACACGCACGCACACACCCACACACACACACCCACCCACACACCCACACACCCACACACACACACACACACACACACACACACACACACACACACACCCACACACACACACACACACACACACACACACACACACACACACACACACACACACACACACACACACACACACACACACACACACACACACACACACACACACACACACACACACACACATACACACACATACACACACACACACACACACACACACACACACACACACACAATCCCTCTGCTTCTCTTTCTTTCATCCCTGCATCCATATCATATTGTATCACTGAAAGATTACACTGAATCTATGGACCAACTGTGAATCTTGACATTCTTTACACAGTAATAACATTCATTTATAACAATGACCATGCTTCAGAACGAACATGGTAATCATTAATAGTGAATATATGGCTATTAAACTAGCACAGACATTGATGGCCAATTATCGTCATCTTACCCTCCTAGCTAGCACAACTAGCACACTGTCTTGAAGATGCTTAGCTTTTCTGCTGTTGGTGGATTCATATGGTCTTGGATTGTTTCTCTTTCCAGAGTTTTCCTTTGCCTCTCTTCTCTTCCTACTTTTTTCATGTTTATATGAATAGTTGTGTTTTTTTCCATTCACGGCCACTCAACTCAAATAGTTTGGGAATCTGTCTGGTTATTTCAGAAGGGTGGGTGGTGGGGGGACTGGCGACTTGTATGTGGACCAGATGAGGGTGGTGGGGGGAGGGGGGGGGGGGGGGGCTTAGGAGGGGTTGGACTACAGAGGGTTGAACATGCATGGTCTCAATTACTCCTGATCATTGGAAAGGGGGCAACCGTGGACTGCTGGAGAGGAACGAGACAGTTAGTTAAAAATGAGACAGAGGGTAGGACGATCAGGTAAAGCAGGGGTTGGAGAGGGGGGGGGGGGGGGTCTCAAGTACACATTCTCCTCTCTATGCTAGCCTCAGTACGTCAACAAGATGAGCCCTCCTGAATCCATACAGGTCAGGTGAAAAAGTCAGTAATAAGGGATACTTGCGCTAGACCAAGAAACTGAGCTTACCGAAGTCCTTTTTCATTGATGACAGGCTTGCATATTTCCCCTCCAGTGTGTGCCTGCAGTATGTGTGATGTACATGTATAGGCATAAAAACATTTTCTTTTGGTAACAATGATGTAATCCCTGTCCTAGGTATACAGCAGAGGTAACCAAAGAAAAGTTTCTTGTTGCACAGGGAATACAGAGGGTTCGGAATGACCTTGCAATTTACCAGTGCAACCCGGACAACACATTACTGGACATGTGCTATGATGTAAAAGCATGGTAGCTAGGTACTAACAGTGTAGCTTTATTTACTTAATTACTAAAACATATGTGCCAGTGGACCATAATAACTTAATTCCATATTGAGCCGAAGCGTTGCCTTATTTCAACATATGATGCTAAACAAAACCATTAGTACATCAATATTGACTCAAAAACCTGATATGCCATGCAAACAAGGTGATATGTAATACTTTTATGTTACATGCATTAATTATTGATGTATTGACAATTCCTGCACAATACACAATAATCTCACTAACACCATTGTGTATAAAGTCAAGATATTAGAAAACAAATTACAACCTATTCTTGGTCATATTGATCAGTTAGTTTGAGCATAGACTCATTAACTCAGTGCTCCCGAGTGGCACAGCGGGCACTGCATCTCAGGGCAAGAGGTGTCACTACAGTCCCTGGTTCGAATCCAGGCTGTATCACATCCGGCCGTGATTGGGAGTCCCATAGGGCGGCGCACAATTGGCCCAGCGTCGTCCGGGTTTGGCCGGGGTAGTCCGTCGTTGTAAATAAGAATTTGTTCTTAACGGACTTGCCTAGTTAAATAAAATATAAAATGAACATTGCTGTAGTAAAACAGATGTAAATGGCTGTGTATTGACAGGGGAGCCCAAGGACCAAACTGCTGAGATAAGGGGCCCCAGATCAGTCATGTTCTTTGTTTTAATTAGGATTATATGTTCTATTTAAATGACCATGTCTCTTAGGCCTTCCCCATTTAGACCCCTATTGAGTTACACACGATTAAAAGCACTTTTCCATCTTTACCCACTAATAGATTTCTGAAATTGTGCATGAAACACTTTATCCCCCTACAGAAGGGGGGTTTGGGATCAAGCCAGCTATCCACTTTTTGCCTTTACTGTGTATTTGTTTGTCTCTTCATTTAGCTTTTTGGAAATGTCTGTATTATGTCTCTTAAGTGTGTCTTGTCTTATTTTGTAAGGGCCAGAATGGTGGATTTTGGCTGTGGTATTTTCATTGATGTTATCACTTTAATCAGTGGTGGAAAAAGTACTATCATACTTGAGTAAAAGAAAAGATACCTTAATAGAAAATGATTCAAATAAAAGTAAAAGTCACCCAGTAAAATTCTACTTGAGTAAAAGTATAAAAGTATTTGGTTTAAAATATACTTAAGTATCAAAAGTAAAGGTATAATTCATTTCAAATTCTTATATTAAGCAAACCAGATGGCACTATTTTCTTGTTTTTTTTATTTACGGAAAGCCACAGGCACACTCCAACATTTAGACATAATTTACAAACAAAGCATGTGTGTTCAGTTGAGTCCGCCAGATCAGAGGCAGTACGGATTACCAGGGACGTTCGGTTGCTAAGTGTGTGAATTTGACTATTTTCCTGCCCTGCTATGCATTCAAAATATAACGAGTACTTTTGGGAGTCAGGGAAAATGTATGGGGTTAAAATTACAATATTTTCCTAAGGAATGTAGTGAAGTTAAGGTAAAAGTAGTCAAACATATAAATAGTTAATTAAAGTACAAAGTACAAACTACTAAAGTAGTACTTTAAAATATTTTTACTTAAGTACTTTACACCGCTGACTTTAACCAGAATTTAGGAGTAGGGTGTCACATTATAAAATAGCTTTGGTGTCTCTTCTGCTTATGACACAACAGGCCTGTGTCCAATTGCAGAGATCTTCCCCCCTGACCTTTGACCTTTAGATCCTGTGAGGAGAGGAAAAGAAAGGCATTAGTTTCAGCAGAGGCAGGGGCAGGAAGGGGTGGCTGTCTGTAGCTGTGCAGCCCCAAAATTTTTTTGCTTCTTCTTGAGACCATTTTTATTCTAAACACTTGAAAACTCTCCACATGTGAAAACAATTAAGTTTCACGACGGACTCTGGATGGGAGTCACACATACACCCATGCATGCACACTCACATATACATATTTGCATAGCTACAGAACAAGATGACACTGATGGCTTCAGGATCTCTCATCTACACAGGTACAGTTTAGGTGAATTTACAGTGCTTTATTTGTGTCAAAGGAGTTACAGCATCTTGGTAACTTCTGGAAAAGTTTGAGGAGCTAAAAGATTTCTAAAGTAGAGGACACCCCACCGATAAATAACTGTAAAAGTCACTTTGAAAACGTCTTGCCACTATAGAAAGGTATTGCTGTATCCTTGCTCAAAGATGGTTGGCAAGCACCATCGAACGGCAAATAAATACAAGTTGAACTGTCAATAAAGTCCAGAATGGATTGCTCTTGAATTTCAACAGAGATTTGATTTGTAACTTTTTATTTTTCACGTCGCTCTTCACGGGGCATCGCTTTTGATCAAGTTAAAAGTCACATTATAGAGCTACAGTAAATGCATTATAATAGGTTGTTTTACCATTTTTGCTGTGTTAAAATAAGGGCAAAGTTTAGGAGTAAATCCCGGACCCTTGGAAATGTTCCATAATTTATTATTATCCAGGCGACACTTTCGGTCACAGTGGTACCTGGCCTGTGATAGTTTACCTTCGAGTAGATTGATCCAACTACATGCATAGTTCAAATCATCCTTCAAATCCCCAAACGAATGACGTGTCACCTTGCACCTTGGCCTATCACATTAGAGTGAACTACTGAGGTTACCCCTACTCACACAGAGAAGCCCCATGCTCCACCACACGATTGAATTACCTTGGAGAAATCAACCATTTATTCGTTCAGAATTTAATATGTTTCCCCTGAAAACGCAACTTTTTTTTCTTGGAGGAGAGATGTCCAGGCAGAAATGACTGAAAGGGGCCTCACATGGTGTGACCTGGAAAAACTTGCCCAGAACCGAATGAGATGGAGAACATTCCTCAATGGTCTATGCTCCTTATAGGAGCCAATTGCTTATGTCTAGTTAACATTTGTCAGACTCTCCATTGAGTCTTCTATTGTAGAGTGATGGTGCTCACTAATCCTTACAGCTACAATAATACATGTAGTACTGTATGTGACTAACCAACTTGGATCATTATAATCAGAACACCCCATAGTGTTCTTACCACCCCATAGTGTTCAGTAACACAGGGCTAGGGGCAGAGCTGGGAGGTTACAGAAGACTTCATAGATTACATATGATAAATGTCTCTGCTCAGAGTTAAGGCTCTCCCTTTCATTAATCCACATCCCACCCCCTCCACTTATAAATTGTTGCCACTGTTGCCGAGCAAGCACTTCCATTCATACCTATGAGAACCGTTGGCCATTAGAGTGTGGTGGCCTTCGCACATGCTCCACATTAACAACAATTTAGTTAATTAGTTTACAGTGATTTGTATACCAAGGGCTAATTCCTTAAGTGGCTGTCAGGCAGACATGTGGTGGGTTATATCTAATTGATTTTGTGTACTTTTGTTCCACTCTAT
Source organism: Salvelinus fontinalis (assembly GCF_029448725.1). NCBI lineage: Eukaryota > Metazoa > Chordata > Actinopteri > Salmoniformes > Salmonidae > Salvelinus > Salvelinus fontinalis. The sequence continues at coordinate 33,611,714 of NC_074668.1, read as the reverse complement.
GTTGTCTATCGCTGATGAGCTACCCAGGAAAGGGCTGAAAGTAGCCCATATGAATATATGTAGCCTTAGAAATAAGGTTCATGAAATTAATAACTTGCTAACATCAGATAACATTCATACTGTATATAAGCCATTTCTGAGACTCAGATAATTCAATTGATGATGCAGCAGTAGCAATACAAGGATATATACATGTATATTTGAGGCCATATCCCTGTAATGCTTAGAGGTTATTTTCTGTCAAGTGTTTTTGAAGTGTTGTGGTTGAAGGTTCACTTGGCACATCTAAGTCTTTTCTTTTGGTGTGTTGCTATAGGCCACCAAGTGCTAACAGTCAGTATCTAAATAATATGTGTGAAATGCTTGATAGTGTATGTGATGTAAACAGAGAGGTCTACTTTTTGGTGACCTGAATACTGACTGGTTTTCATCAAGCTGTCCGCTAAAGAGGAAGCTTCTCACTGTAACCAGTGCCTGTAATCTGGTTATGGTTATTAATCAACCTGCCAGGGTGTTTACAAACAGTACAGGAACAAGATCATCCACACATATGGATCACATTTTTACTAATACTGTAGAACTTTGTTCTAAAGCTGTATCCGTACCCGTTGGATGCAGTGATCATACTGTAGTGGTTATATCCAGGAAAGGCAAAGTTCCGAAAGCTGGGCCCAAAATAGTGTATAAGAGTTCATGCAAAATATTTTGCTGTGACTCTTATGTGGATGATGTTAAAAATATTTATTTATTTGTTGGTCTGAATATTTTTTGGTCTGATGTGATTAATAAGGAGCATTCAGACGCTGCACTTGAAGAATTTATAAAATTGCTTCTTCCAATTCTTGATAAACATGCACCTGTTAAAAAACTGACTGTTTGAACTGGTAAGGCTCCATGGATTGATTAATTATTTAAAAAATGCATGGTTGAAAGAGATGGGGCAAAAGGAGTGGCTGGTAAGTCTGCTGCACATCTGACTTACTGTAAATTGAGAAATTATGTGACTAAACAAAAAAAATTAACTCTATTATGAAGCCAAGATCAATGATTGAAAGAATGATGGGAAAAAAACTTTGGAGTATTTTGGATGAAATTATGGGCAGAAAGACAAATTCAACTATATCGTTCATCAAATCAGATGTCTTATTCATCACAAAACCATTTGATGTTGCCAATTACTTTAATGATTACTTAATTGGCAAAGTGGGCAAACTTAGGCAAGGAATGGCAACATTGAACAGTGAGCCGTCATACTCATGCATAAAAAACAAATAATGTAAGAAAAGCATTGCAAGTTAGATTTTTGTTATTTGTTATTGTTATCGATCAATAATGACAAACCTTCTGGCATTGACAACATAGATGGAAGGCTACTTAGGCTGGCCACTCCTATCTGTCATATCTTTAATCTGAGCCTAGAGGAAAGTCTTTGTCCTTAGGCCTGGAGGGAAGCCAAAGTCATTCCGCTACCCAAGAGGGGTAAAAGCAGACCTGTCAGTTTGCTACCAGTTCTTAGCAATCTATTGAAAAATACAATGCTTTGACCAAATACAATGCTATTTCTCTGTGAACAAATTCTCAACAGACTTTAAGCGTACTTATAGAGAAGGGCACTCAACATATACTGCACTGACACAAATGTCTGATGATTGGTTGAAAGAAATTGATAATAAGAAGATTGTGTTAGCTGTACTGTTAGAGTTCAAATCAAATCAAATCAAAAGTTATTAGTCACATGCGCTGGATACAACAGGTGTAGACCTTACAGTGAAATGCTTACTTACAAGCCCCTAACCAACAATGCCGTTTTAAAAAATACGGATAAGAACTAGGAGCGCCGCCTCTGGGTGAGCGATTTCTTGTCAGCTTATGGCGGAATACAGCTCATTCAATGCTGTCTTAGTGCCAGCCTATAACGGTTGTGGTATGTAAACAGCTACGAAAATACAGATGAAAACTCTCTAGGTAGATAGTGTGGTCTACAGCTTATCATGAGATACTCTACCTCAGGTGAGCAATAGCTCGAGACTTCCTTAGATATCGTGCACCAGCTGTTATTTACACAAATACATAGTCCGCCGCCCCTTGTCTTACCAGACGCCGCTGTTCTATCCTGCCAGGGCAGCGTATAACCAGTCAGCTGTATGTTGATAGTGTCGTCGTTCAGCCATAACTCCATGAAGCATAAGATATTACAGTTTTGAATGTCCCGTTGGTAGTTTAATCTTCCGCATAGGTAATCTATTTTATTGTCCAAAGATTGCACGTTTGCTAGCAGAATGGAAGGAAGTGGGAGTTTATTCGATCGCCTACAAATTCTCAGAAGGCAGCCCACCCTCCAGCCCCTTTTTCTCCACCTCCGCCTTTCAGTGCATCCTTTGACATTATTGACCATAACCTGTTCTTGAGAAAACATATCTGTTATGGCTTTACAACCTCTGCCATATCGTGGATTCAGAGCTATCGATCTAATAGAACAGAGGGTTTTCTTTCATGGATGATTCTCTAATGTCAAACATGTAAAGTGTGGTGTACCACAGGGCATCTCTTTAGGCCCTCTACTCGTTTCTATTTTTACCAATGACCTGCCACTGGCATTAAACAAAACATGTGTGTCCATGTATGTTGATGATTCAACCATATACGCATCAGCAACCATATCTAATGAAGTCACTGAAATCTTTAACCTCTCTTGGGTATGTGGGACGTTAGCGTCCCACCTCTTCAACAGCCAGTGAAACTGCTGGGCGCCAAATTCAAATACAGAAAAATTCAGAAAACAAAACATATTTTACATAGGTTTAAAGATGAACGTCTTGTGAATCCAACCCCGGTGTCAGATTTAAAAAATGCTTTACGGCGAAAGCATACCTTACGATTATTTGAGAGCCAGCAGCATACCACCCTGCATACCACTGCTGGCTTGCTTCTGAAGCTAAGCAGGGTTGGTCCTGGTCAGTCCCTGGATGGGAGACCAGATGCTGCTGGAAGTGGTGTTGGAGGGCCAGTAGGAGGCACTCTTTCCTCTGGTCTAAAAAATATCCCAATGCCCCAGGGCAGTGATTGGGGACACTGCCCTGTGTAGGGTGCCGTCTTTCGGATGGGACGTTAAACGGGTGTCCTGACTCTCTGAGGTCATTAAAGATCCCATGGCACTTATCGTAAGAGTAGGGGTATTAACCCCGGTGTCCTGGCTAAATTCCCAATCTGGCCCTCAAACCATCATGGTCACCTAATAATCCCCAGTTTACAATTAGCTCATTCATCCCCCTCCTCTCCCCTGTAACTATTCCCCAGGTCGTTGCTGCAAATGAGAACGTGTTCTCAGTCAACTTACCTGGTAAAATAACGGTAAAATGAAAAAAATGAAAAAAAACATAGCCCACTAGACAATTCATTACAAACAGTAACCAGCCAAGTAGAACAGAGTCAGAGTCAGAAATAGAGATAAAATGAATCCCTTACCTTTGATGATATTCATATGGTTGCACTCAGCAGACATTCATTTACTCAATAAATGTTTATTTTGTTCGATAAAGTCTCTTTATATACAAAAACCTCTGTTTTGTTCGCGCATTTTCGTCAGTAATCCACAGGCTCAAACACAGTCAAAACAGGAAGACAAAAAAATCCAAATTGTATACGTAATTTTCATAGAAACATGTCAAACGATGTTTATATTTCATCCTCAGGTTGTTTTTAGCCTAAATAATCGATAATATTTCAACCGGACAATAACGTCGTCAATTTAAAAGGTAAACAAGAATTGCTCTCTCTCTGTTGAGCGCATGAAAAAGCTCTGCGACACTTTAGCGTCCAGTCATTCCGAATGCTCTTGTTCCCTCATTTTTCAGAATACAAGCCTGAAACTATTTCTAAAGACTATTGACATCTAGTGGAAGGCATAGACACTGCAGTTTGAGTCCTAAGTCAATGTATACTGTAATGGCATTGAATAGAAAACTAAAAAAAAAAAAAAAAAACTACTTCCTGAATGGATCTCAGGTTTTTGCCTGCCAAATCAGTTCTTTATACTCATAGACACTATTTTAACAGTTTTGGAAACTTTAGAGTGTTTTCTATCCAAATCCACCAGTTATATGCATATCATATCTTCTGGGCCCGAGAAGCAGGCAGTTTAATTGGACATGCATTTCATCCAAAATTCCGAATGCTGCCCCCTACCCTAGTGAAGTTAACAAAGATTTGCAGTCTGCTTTGGAATGGGTGGCCAGCAATAAACTGGTCCTGAACAACAATAAAAATAAGAGCATTGTATTTGGTACAAATCATTCCCTAAGTTTTAGACCTCAGCTGAATCTGGTAATGAATGGTGTGGCTGTTGAACAAGCTAAGGAGACTCAATTACTTGGCGTTACCTTAGATTGTAAACGGTCAAAACATATAGATTCAATAGTTGTAAAGATGGGAAGAGGTCTGTCCGTAATAAAGAGATGCTCAGGTTTTTTATGACACAAAAAGCAAGTCCTGCAGGCTCTAGTTTTGTCTTATCTTGATTATTGTCCAGTCGTGTGGTCGAGTGCTGCAAGGAAAGACCTACAGTAGTTAAGCTGCAGCTGGCCCAAAACAGAGCGGCACGTCATGCTCTTCATTGTAATCAGAGGGCTAATAAACTCAGCAAAAAAATAAACGTCCTCTCACTGTCAACTGTGTTAATTTTCAGCAAACTTAACATGTGTAAATATTTGTATGAACATCACAACATTCAACAACTGAGACATAAACTGAACAAGTTCCACAGACATGTGACTAACAGAAATTGAATAATGTGTCCCTGAACAAAGGGGGGTCAAAATCAAAAGTAACAGTCAGTATCTGGTGTGGCCACCAGCTGCATTAAGTACTGCAGTGCATCTCCTCCTCATGGACTGTGCCAGATTTGCCAGTTCTTGCTGTGAGATGTTACCACACTCTTCCACCGAGGCACCTGCAAGTTCCCGGACATTTCTGTGGGGAATGGGCCTAGCCCTCACCCTCCGATCCAACAGGTCCCAGATGTGCTCAATGGGATTGAGATCCTGGCTCTTCGCTGGCCATGGCAGAACACTGACATTCCTGTCTTGCAGGAAATTACGCTCAGACTGAGCAGTTTGGCTGGTGGCATTGTCATGCTGGAGGGTCATGTCAGGATGAGCCTTCAGGAAGGGTACCACATGAGGGAGGAGGATGTCTTCCCTGTAACGCACAGCGTTGAGATTGCCTGCAATGACAACAAGCTCAGACCGATGATGCTGTGACACATCGCCCCAGACCATGATGGACCCTCCACCTCCAAATTGATCCCGGTCCAGATTATAGGCCAAGGTGTAATGCTCAAACCTTCGACGATAAACGCGAATCCCACCATCACCCCTGGTGAGACAACATCTGCAGTCCTCATGCTTCTGCAGTCCTCATGCTTCCTTGCAGCATGCTAACGGCACGTTCACGCAGATGAGCAGGGACCCTGGGCATCTTTCTTTTGTTTTTTTTCAGAGTCAGTAGAAATGCTTCTTTAGTGTCCTAAGTTTTCATAACTGTGACCTTAATTGCCTACCGTCTGTAAGCTGTTAGTGTCTTAACAACGGTTCCACAGGTTCATGTTCATTAATTGTTCATGGTTCATTGAACAAGCATGGGAAACAGTGTTTAAACCTTTACAAAGAAGATCTGTGAAGTTATTTGGGTTTTTACAAATAATCTTTGAAAGACAGGGTCCTGAAAAAGGGACGTGTCTTTTTTTGCTGAGTTTATAAATATTATGCATGCCAGTCTCTCTTGGCTAAGAGTTGAGGAGAGACTGACTTCATCACTTGTTATTTTTATGAGAAACATTCATGTGTTGAAGATTCCAAAATGTTTGCATAGTCAACTTCCACACAACTCTGACACATACACTTACTCCACCATACATGCCCACAGGGGTGTTTTCACAGTCCCCAAATCCAGAACAAATTCAAGAAAGCGTACATTATTATATAGAGCCATGTGCCATTTTAAAATGTTTGTAGTTTTGTCCTTGAGCTGTTCTTGTCTATTACTGTTCTGTATTATGTCATGTTTCATGATTGTGTGGACCCCAGGAAGAGTAGCTGTGGCTTTCGCCACAGCTAATGGGGATCAAAATAAAATACAAAATACCAAGTCTCCATTAAAGAGCCACTGAACAAGTTGATTGGCACGTGTGTTTTTCTGTTGCTCATTAGAAAATTGAGATTTCAGTCTTGGAGGTGTGTTTCCTTGACCGATTCAGTTTGGTTAATGATGTTTGTCCCCCAGGAGACACTGTGGACTTGGAAGCCTATTTCACTTCCTTAAAATCCTCAGAATGAATCTAAGATAACTTGAGAAACCTGTAATTGATTTTGATGTTTTTGCTGAGGGATGTTTTAGTTGCACAATTTTACATATAACTAAGGTGTTTGTTGCAGTAATTCTCAAGTAAAAAAATGTGATGTGTTGTCATGTGTAAACAAAGTCGGAGCTGCTGGGCAGGTCTGTCTTACTGTCTATGCTATTGGATAGAGAGCAATCACCGCAGCTGTTCACCCCATGTCAATGGGCAAATGGACATCGTCAAATCAAAACCCAACCTTCAATTACCCGTTGTGATGCACGAATGTTCCAAACTCCCCTTTAGACGAAACACATTTTTGGACAAAAAGGATCCTATTTACACTTTGTAGTCAATTTTGACACTATAATAACTGTTTCTGACTCATATCGATGCCACATAGGCCGCTTTCAAAGGGATTCTTTGCTTTTTAAAGGCAGTTGCTCTTTAACTGTGGTGTTGTCTTGCACTTGGATGAAATTGCAAAGCCCAATGGATTCAGAGGAACCTCCCTGTAGCCCAATGTCTTTCTTTCTTTCTGAATTCCAAACATGAGTCTATTTCTGAACATGAACCCTCGCTGCAAAGTATAACGCCACCTGACGCCACCTACAATGCCACAGTCCCATTTCATAGGGAATTTTACATGCCACCATATTATGACTAAATGGCTAAATATTAACTGTGGTAGTGTTGATGATTGCGATAATGATTACAGTAATGACACAGGTTGAATGTAATTTAAAAGCAATTATGGGATCAGTAACCTTTTCAATCCAATCATCACCTAGAGTAGGTGTTGAGTGCCATATCTTCTGAAACGTCGGGAAATGGAAACGTTAATGAAATGTTAATCAATCATGGGGAGGGGGCTAAGCGGACAGGCAGGGAAGGTGGAGTTGGAGGTACGGAGGCCTGATAATACAGGCCCAAAATTACAGTTTGTGTAGATATTCTGTAATTTCTGTAGTGAGATTATGGATGTCTATTATGTAAGGATGTCTTCTCTCATTTACATTACCAATGTCCCCCAAGCATGTGTCCCAACATGTTTCTCTATTGATTGCACTGACAGCGCACAGTATTGTGTGTGCTATCGTTTTCCACAAGCGATATGTTTAGCCAAACACACACTATACATAAAGCATACTGTAATGTTAATTCTCTGTGTTTTAGAGACATAGAATCACAGACACATTCCCTCACAGGCTCTCCCCTCCAGTTTTGCCACAGGGTGCTGTTTTCCAGCTGTTTAAACCGCTGCTCAAATGAGCTGCTCAGCCATTGGAAGGGAAGGCAGGCAGGATACCAGTAATTACTGGCTGATTGGCAGAGTGGCTGTAATTAGCAGGTTGGAGCCCTCTTTTAGATTTACATATATGAAAACAGCTCAGAGAAGAACACTGTGGTTTAACCCTAGACACTGATCCAGGAGCTGTGGTAGAGTAAGCCGATTTACATCTTCTGCTGCTCTCCACCCAACCCACATGGTCCAACCCAGAGTTTTAAAACTCTGCTGAGGAACTAAGCAACAATGAATATGACGTTCCTAGGAGTTGGGTGTTGTAGGAGTCCATGATACAGTATGCCTGAATGGTGTCTTTAGGCAAGACCAAGCCAATGCCAAGGGTTGAATCATCACTGAGTATTATGGCATTATCATAAGCAATAGAAACAGAACAGATATAATACTATAACAAGTGTAGAGGCATCCGTTGACAAGCCTCTGTGTGTGTCTACTCCCCCGCAGTAGCACTGAGGAGAGGCTCAGCAGTGGCCTCCCTCCTTATCATAGCACATTTAACAGGGGGTAATCCAATCAAGTGGGATAACAGGCCTGCTCTCTCTGCTCTGTGTAGAGGAGGATCCGGGGGACCCCTCCTCTGCTTCATATTACTGTGTGTCTCTCTCTCCAGCCAGGGCTATCCTAATCCCATTTCCCCATCTAAGCCTTAACCCAAACAAGCACACAGGACAATAATCTCCGGTCACACTCCTGCCGACTATCCCCGGCCGCTGATTCTACTAATGGAGAGGTGGTTAGAGAGAGAGAGATGCCAAGTAGCTGGGGAGAACTTACACCGGCTCCAGCTCTTTCTCGCTGGGAGGGGGAACCACCACATCTGTCGCTGTCTGTCTGTCTCTCTCTCACAGTCTCTCTCTCACAGTCTCTCTCTCGCTGTATCTCTTACTGTCTCTCTCATTGTCCACATTTTCTCTCTATTTAACCCTCTTTTTATTGTCATCCTCTCTGTTTATAAGTACTGTATGTCTGTTCTTTTTTTCTCTTTCACCACACATAAATAACTACAGAGTGCTGGAGAGAATCTGGGCAGCACAGATCCGAGGTTCTCAATTGAGCATGTCAACAGCGTTGTTTGTGAGCATGTTTAAGTACTAAGTGTCTGATTGTTGTTATCAAATACAACAACAATGGCTAACAAGAAGAAATCTAGCAAAACAAGTACATTTGGTGCCGAAAGGGTAAAGGTGGGGATTTGTGGCCGACTCATGTGGTACTCTCGACTTGAAGGTATTTCAAGCTCTCTAGAACCTTTTGGAAAGGAGAAAAATAAAAACAGACTTAAGAGTGCTTGGCTGCATCCCACGTCCGTCTCTCCGTCGCTGTGAAGGCACATGCTATCCAGATGCACATACAGTACAGCTCTAGGTCTGGATGGGTCTGATCGAAGGCCTGGCTTCTCCTTCCCCAGACGCCACCCTCAGTGTCTCAGATCACTTATACGCTCCGATGGACTTTATCAGGACTTACCCTGCATGGAAAAAATAGCCTCATCCGCAGTTCTCATTTCTCTTTCTTTGTTTTGATCAGAGAAATGTGGCCCTAACTTTCTAATGAATACCAACTGAAAATAGCTGGGGGTTGCAGTATGCTTCAAACAGCACTGTTCCGTTCTGAGTTTTCATGTTCCGTGTGGACGACATTATTCTTTGTCTCGTGTCTTTGTGTGAATGACGAGGCAAATCTCAAAGTTCTAATATCGGTGGAAGTCAAATGTGTGGGCCTAGTATTTGGCAAATCTCTATTTGCCAAATTTGTGTTTCTTCTACTGTAGATTCATTTGGACAAAGGAGATTAAGGACTGTGGTCTGTCATGGAACACATTCTCTAGACAAACAGAAGATGGGCGGCAGTAGCGCTCTCTCGTGGAAGCTTTATGTTTCACATTGGAACAAAGAGGATTAAGTAAAGTAAGAAGATGCATTCAGTGCAGTAAATCATGAAACATTTGAAGATCCTGGATGAATGACTGACTGAATGGAAGAAGGTCTACTTTTAGCTGAGCCTCATGTGTACACAGCTGGAGACAGTGCTAAACTACTACTATTAGACCCAATCAAATACTGCATGGATTATTCTCACATCTATACAATGAAAGAGCTGAAACCAGAGCAGGGTCCCTCTCTGTGAGTCTGGATGGACAGACAGGTGTTGCGTTTTCACTCTAGCTCAAATATCCAATGGAGGTAATCGGTTGCTTGATTGGTGATCTCTTAACCAGACTTAGCCATCCATTACATGAATTACAGCATTTTATGCTCTAATGGGGACTGGTTGTAAGAGCGATGCAGGTACCTACTTATACTGAATGTGTGTATATTGTGGAGGACTCACTGCGTGTTCATTGTACCCACTGATGCTCTGGTAATACCTTACAAAGAGTCAGTTGTGATGATGACTTGTTAAACTTCTAGGGTTTCACTGGTTCCACTTACCTTCAATTACCTCTGCCTCCAAATGACCCACATTTTAGAAATGGGGCTCCTTCATTTTGGAGCCTTGTGTTACAATTTGAGACTAAGGAAATGAAAACATTGCAGAGAGTTCTTTCACTGACCCGTATCTCTGCAAATCAGACCAATCATTACTGCAAATGTGGAGGTCTGCTTGTTTAGTAACCTTAGCCCCATCCTGCCAACATAAAAATCACTGCCTTTCAATTAAATCAACTCAAGCATACTATCTGCATATGTGCCTCTGCATCATCCATGTGTAGTTAGTCTCTGTTGTTTGTAGTTGGAAGTGCCACATCTGTAATAGTATATGACCAAAAGATCTCTGTTAAAACAGTGCCTTCTAAAATATCACTGAACGTCAATTGAAAACATAAAAGAACAGTGGTTTGTGGGGAGATCAAGTCACCAGGGGCAGCATTTCACCTCATCTATAGACGTTGAAGTATGCACATCCCCGCGTGTTACATCACCATAGGAAGGGCGATGCAAAGTAATGATGTTTTGAGGCCAAGACATCGAATCTACAATCTCTAATTGTTGAAGAATTGCTTCAGCCCACAGATCAGCATGGGGCCTAAGAGATCAATTTCCTGATGCTCCCCTCTCCAAATAAACCCAGTGGTCCCAGTGGAGGGAGTACGGTAGGCATGGAGAGAGGGAGAGATGGAGAGGGGATGGATGGAGGGGGAGCTCTGGGCCCTAGAAGTCTCCACCTGGCGGGGTGGTGGAGGTCCAGAGAAGAGCCCCCTCAGCAGCACAAAGCTGGCCTTGTGTGAGATAAGCGCCAGGCAACAGGAGGGCCCTACGGCACTATTTTCACAATCAGACAGAGTTTGTTTTCTTTAGGCCTCAATGCATGGGCCTGTCAGGAGAGCAGCTTGCTGGCAACGCTGGAGGTTGTTCTGGGGCAGGGCTGCTAGGAAAAAAAGGGGACTACAGGGTGGGCTGGGAGTTTAGGGGGCTCCCTGACGTTTGCCTCTTCTTTTACAATATTTATTTGCTTAACTGAACCCTCACCCTCCAGGCTTCCAGTTTTAAATCCAGAGAATCCTGTTCCCTGTAGGCAACTCGAGGTAGAGCAAGGGTTCAGAAGCTGTCCCTCTGCTATGACCAGGGTTAGGCCATGTAATGTTATCCCAGTCCAGGCTGCTGCTGCTGATGCTACAGTATATCCTCACATCTACTTATTAGTGTCAAGGAGAGGTCTGCTCTGCATTTCTGTTGTGGTCAGAAGATATGTTAAGCCTCTTTGCACACATCTTTGCTTCCTGATTGGTCCCTGCTCTCGTCTAATGAACTCTCCCTGTTGTGGTATTTTAAGCCTGATTGGCCAGTAAATTGCAATGCCATTAATCTAATGGTTTCCCCAACAACGTCCTATCTAGATTTAAACCACAGGAGAAGCATTTCAGTTTCTAGCAGTGTTTTTTCAGTTTCACAGTTGATATTGCAGCCAGGCTCCAAGTGCCCCATGCTCACTTTCTAACTCTTTTTGTTTGGCAAGATCATAATGTGGTAGAACATTATGAGCTTTTATTGCGAAAAGCCACAGCGACTCAATGTTAAAAGAATGTTTTCTTGGTAAGGACCATTCTAAAAATGATACTAAAATGTAATTAGAAGCAGTTGCTTTCCTCCAGTGAAGATAAGAAAGCCCTAAATCCATGCTCTACTGTTGAACAGTTTCATCTTGAAATATCCAACAAACAAAACCAACAAACTCCAAGCTGGTTGAGAAAATAAAGTATCAGATGTAACATTCTCTTTTTGCATTGTTGAAATGTACTGAAAGGAAATTGGTTCTTTATTAGTAATGTCTATTAATGTAATGACAAAAAAGGTGAAATAATTGTTTCAAGGAAAGCAGTACTGCATACTGTACCAAACAGGGCTAGCTCTAGCCTTTTGGGGACCATAAGCAAGACTTGGTTTGGAGGACCCCCCACCAAGCAGGCAATCATTTTTTGTGACGGCGTTAAAGTTAATTTCCTGCAATTCTACACATTTTGCCATAAGTTATGACATGTTAATGACATCTGAGTGAGAGTGACGGGGGCTCCCTGGAGATCAGGGCTCTTGGGCATGTACCCTGCGTTCCCGGTCGGTATTCGGCAATGATAACTGCACGTTTAGATAACTGGCTAGACTAACTTACCAATCTAAAAATTGTTAGCTGTCCTGGCTAATTGAGAGACTGCCAGTGACTGACAAAACAAGAGAACACCTTGTGTATTCTACTATTGTAACTCTCGGCAGTAAGTTGAAACCCAGACTGATTTCTAAGTGACCGCTTATGTTCGCTTATTCCATTGTCATCAATGTGTATTGGTATCCAGACAGACAGTCTCTCTCTTTCTTTCATACTTAATATATAAACACGCATGTAGTATTTTGAGCACATTGCCTCAATTCAGGCTCATTTATTCAACATTTTGCGGGGTGTCTGGCACTTTCAAACCTCTATGTAGAGATGATTTAAAATGCAGGTTTCATTATTTTTCTGTCCGTTCTTCAGTGTGTCTTGGCCCATCAGCGCTGCCTGGTTGCCAGGTCTACCCTCTCACTGCTCCCCAACACCCTGACTCCACAGAAACAGGAAATGGTAATAGTAGTGCGCTGCTTTTCCTTTCCTCCTATCTCTATTCCTTTTGAATGAACAAAAACATAGAATTTGCAATAATACATATGTGTGGAAAAATGGGCCCAGGACATGGAATAAAGCCAAGGAGCTCTGTACAATTTTGGTACTTTCTCAAGCCCAGCGCAGCGGGGAAAATGTGCATAGAGGGAGTATTGTAAATTAGATTCAGATTGTTGGCTGATTACTTTATGAAAATGCATGATTAGTTTTACTATTGGTGCCGACCCAGAAAATAATGTTTGGGTCTAGTAGAAACATCAGTGTTAGCAAAAAGCAGCATGTTGCACTTTCTTGGAATGGTTTTAGAACATTCCTGTGACGGTTCCAGAGTACAATCAAATAAAATATAATTTGATTTGTCACATGTTTCGTACACAACAGGTGTAGACTAACAGTGAAATGCTTATTTAATTCTGACTGGATTGTCTGTTTGTGTATAGACGAGTTGCCTGACAATGTCACGAAAATGATGTGCGCGCATCGATGTGGCCGGAAGCCGTGCTATGTTATGATTCTGAATGGTCAGATAGGTAGCAACGTATTTGGGGAATTGTAGGTGGCTCGTTTCAGCTAGTTTTATGTTGTTCTTGATACCATGTCTTGATTTGAGGTGACTTATTTCATGTCAATGCTAATATGGCGAAGATTAGCTAGCTAGCTAACAAACAAATGTAACTATATATTTAAGAGACAACAAGTGCTCATTGTGCAAATGTATTTATGTTTTAAACAATCTAAGCCAACCTCTGTTTTGCCCCATAGTTGCGCACGCCTCAATTTTGTTGCTAAACAACCAACCCGTTGGGTATGGTGTTGGGTCAGTCTGTGTATGGTTCTGGTGTTGGGTCAGTCTGTGTATGGTTCTGGTGTTGGGTCAGTCTGTGTATGGTTCTGGTGTTGGGTCAGTCTGTGTATGGGTCTGGTGTTGGGTCAGTCTGTGTATGGGTCTGGTGTTGGGTCAGTCTGTGTATGGGTCTGGTGTTGGGTCAGTGGTGTGGCTGATTGGGCTGTAGGCTGGATAGACTCTATACAGGTGAATGGATCTACCACCATGTGTTTGAGTCCCTCACTCCCTCCTAAGCCCTGCGAGAGCATATGGTGAAGCAAACCTGCTTTATATAGTATATGGGGATCTGCTAACTAGGCCCTGTTGCATACTGCCAGGTTTTCATTGTTAATCATGGAGCAAAACCACAATTGAGTCAAAAGAGATAGTCTATGCTCTGACTTCATATTATCATGCGGTCTATTTTTCCCTTTGGCTTTTTTTCCTTGAGTTCTTTCCCTTCTCCCTCTCTCTTACTTTACTTTCATCTCAATTTGAAAAGCAGCTGGATCCTCCATCTTGCCCCTATTTATTTTGTCTTTGTTCTATGGATTTCTTACACCAGTGTTTTATTATTTCAATTTTCTGTTATAAAATAGATTTTCTGTGGCTGGCGTAATTAGTTCAAGAGCTCTCTTAGAGCTGTATGGTACAACCCAATATGGAACCTTGTAATGTCATCATTCTGAATTAAATATGGCTGAGTGAGGGGTGTTAATACTTTTAACCCTTTATATTATACTGTATCATATGAGGAGTTTTCCATAGTTTAATCTATAGTACATATAGAGTAGCAGGATAAAATAGTGTTCAAATCCCAGTGCACATCATCAGTACAGTCTTTCTTAGGGCCTGCCATCAAGGCAGCAGTAAACCCCTGCTGAGCGTAGACGTGGACAGGGCAGGCCAAAAGAACCAGATCTCCATGCCAGAATACAAGCATAAAATGTGCCTGAGATAAGTAACCATGAAACCAAAATGGCTGTTTTCCTATACTGGAGCTGTGGGATGTGCCCCATCAACTATGGGCCTCAGAGCCACACTGAGGCTCTCGGAGGTATTGCTGAGGCTTGACCTGGGCTTGACCTGGGCTTGGACTGGGCTTGACCTGGGCTTGGACTGGGCTTGGACTGGGCTTGACCTGGGCTTGGACTGGGCTTGGTATGGGCTTGGACTGGGCTTGACCTGGGCTTGGACTGGGCTTGGCCGGTTCCTAACCTCGCCTGGACCAGTTTATGCTGGACAAACACAGAGAGGAGAAAGCCCTAAAACCCAGGAAGGCCAGTCCTCAAAGGTTCTAAACTGAAGCAACCCTCAAGCCTCTATTAGTCCCATAGACAGTCACATGCATAATTAAGCGCCTTAGAGGAATGTACGCCTACTTCATGTGGCATGCCTCAGTAGCCTCCTCTTGCCAGTTTGGAGAAAAGTGAGCTGGTAGGAGAACACCCTGCCAAAATACACCTCATACCTGGACAGACCCAGTTCCAATTCAAACATTCCAAAACACATAATCCTGCACATGGAGTTCTGGAGGGGCTGCCAAGGGTACCTGACTCCAGTGCCCAGCTCCAGTGCTGTTGATCTGGGTCGAGGACAAGTAGCGCTGTACCCCTCTGTTCTCTTTCCCAGGGCAGGACTGGATGTTTTCTCCCCCTGTGGTTTCTCTGTAAACGTCAGTGTGTGAGGTGCTTGGCAGAGCTGGGACACATTCTCTCTTATTTTTAATTTTTCCCTCAAGTTTCTTCTTCTCATTATTGTTATTGTTTTGGAGTGAAGTGAGTCCCAGGCCAAGCAGCGTGTGTGTAAATCAAACTGTGTCTGTAGCAGATTTAATGTAAAATGGGAATGCTGGGTGATTTGTCATCCACTACAAAGTAGACTTCAAAAATAACAATTCTCCATTGCAGGATTGAGATTATCATCAATACACAGGGTTTATGTAACATTTAAGTATATATCGTAGTCAAAATAGATATTTGTTCTTTAGCACATTTTCTAACAGTGGGGAAAAGCTTGACTGTACTTAGTTAACAGTTAACGGATGGGTGTCTATGGAAAATGTGACAAGAAGGAAAAACTGCTAGATATTGTGAACAGCCTTGTGCTAGTGATTAGGGTAGAGTGAAAATGTGGACAGCCACTGAGAGATGGAGAGCATAGAGAATGTATATGAGGATGGAGAGAGAGAGGAGAGAGAGGAGAGACCGAGAGGAGAGAGCGAGAGGAGAGAGAGGAATGTATCGGCTTTGTGTAATGGATCTTTGCTCTCTGTGCAATAGGGGAGGGGTTTTGTAGGCCTTGATTGAGTGTGCTGTTTTAATAACGTGAACTCCACAACACACACACACACACACACACACACACACACACACACACACACACACACACACACACACACACACACACACACACACACACACACACACACACACACACACACACACACATTTGCCGCAGCGCAAAGTGCTTATGTAATTTGACCTGGAGGGGCGCCAGCGAGCCCAGGAAAGACCCAGGGCCTAAAGCCTACCGACACCTCTCCTCTGAAATGTTTATTTATAACCCCCAACCTCCTCCAGCCCCCAGCCCTCCAATCCAAACACCATTGGTCTCTCCAAACCGCTAGAGCATGATTTCAGAAAGAAGGGAACCTTTTCCCCCCATTTTCCCCCTCTCGTGCCCAAATTCTCCCACCCCTATGTCTCACTATGTCTTCCAAAGAGTAGGGGGAATGGGAGAGGAGTGAGGGAGAGAAAAGCAGAGGGAAGAGATGGATATAGTGAAAGAGAGAAGGGAGGTGGTAAGGGGTTATTCCATCCAGTCCAGGCTGTAAAATTGGTTTCAGAACAACAGGAAGTGTGCCTCCTGGGATGCACAACACTCACTACTGACTCGTTTTTTTGTGGGATCGGGCAACTCTGACAGCAACAATCCAGCCATCCCCCTCCTTCCCTTCCTACCACCATGGAGGATAAAGAAGGGGAAGATTCCCTAGAAATAACAGTTTCCACATCATGCCCCAGTAGAGGTGACCAACGTTCCTCGCTAGTAAATCAACCCTGTTGAAAATTATTTTCATTCACTAAAATACTGTATCTATGTACATGTATTTTAGAGTCACACCATGCCAAATGACTATAGTTTGCTGCATGAAATCATAAGTCCACTGAGGACAATGTGAGGTAAGCAGTCCCCAGTGAGAGCATTGCTGAAGGTTCTCTAAACAGGTTTAATTTGGTCAAGCAGACTTACCTAGACAGGCAGGAGGCTTGGGAGCAAGACCTTACCAGTGAGACCTAATGCACAATATGCTAGTATCTGGGTTAGGACTGGTCTATGGCTCAGTCAGTATGCTCGGAGCCAGTTGACACAATGCTCACACACTGAAGTATCCAAGGGGGCTGCACTGAATTACTAATACCAGTTGTTTATCCCAAAACATGCTCATACAGTATATGATTGGTTTATTGCCGAAGGCACATCTCAAGCTCTCAAAAGGTGGTTGTGTGTGTGTGTGTGTGTGAGTGAGTGAGTGAGTTAGTGAGTGACTGAGTGAGTGAGTTAGTGAGTGAGGGTGTGTGTGTGTGTGCCTGTGTGTGCGCGCTCCCTGAGTCTGTGACATCCTCCATAGGGAATAGTAAAATGTAGATCAGCCATAACAAAATTGAAATGTATACCATATTATTTCCCTTGGATACATGATGAAGCTTGCGTCTAATAAATAATATATGGCGCGTCAAATATTTATGCAAAAAGCAAAGAAGGAAGACGAAGAAACATGGAGATAGGCACATGATGTTCACTTTTCTAATGTCCTAATATAAATAATACAACAATAGTCCCAGCAGCCCAATTAAATGAGCCGTCTCAGGGACAGAGGACAGAGGAGGGGTGGGCTATGTGTGGTAGCGTGGCAGGAGAAGGACCACAGAGTGGTTTTGATGTCCTCTCTCTCTCTCTCTCTCTCTCTCTCTCTCTCTCTCTCTGTTTCTGTTTCTCTCTCTCTCTCTCTCTCTCTCTCTCTCTCTCTCTCTCTCTCTCTCTCTCTCTCTCTCTCTCTCTCTCTCTCTCTCTCTCTCTCTCTCTCTCTCTCTCTCTCTCTGATTCTGTTTCTCTCTCTCTCTCTCTCTCTCTCTCTCTCTCTCTCTGGTTCTGTTTCTCTCTCTCTCTCTCTATCTCTCTCTGGTTCTGTTTCTCTCTCTCTCTCTCTCTCCCTCTCTGGTTCTGTTTCTCTCTCTCTCTCTCTCTTTCTCTCTCTCTCTCTCTCTCTCTAAGCCTTTCTATCACACACATTCTTATACACACGACAGAGATCCATTCCTCACATGGACAGCTTGCTGGCATTGCACTGCTATATGTTCTGTCACTATGCGTATGAGATGAGAAATCTCAATTTTTATTCATTGTGCTTTTTTGCAGTGCATAACGCATTTTTTACATTCAATTCATGGTTATGTTTACAACCAGAGAACTATCATGTGACTCCCTGTAATTCAAACACACTTACCATCACTAACAGTATAATGTTGGAATGTATGTACATATACAGTAACTTGTAAATTGAAAAATCTTGTGATAGAGGAAGATACAGTAGCTACAGTTGAAGTCGGAAGTTAACCTATACCATACAGGCTGACCACACCGCTTGCGTCGCGTGCGCGAGCGTTGCAAAATTATTTTAGAAATCTATGTTATTCAATTATTGCACCCACACTGCTCGCGTGCGCCAATGAGCGTCTGCGTTGCCAAGGGCTAAAATAGAAGTAATTCCTATTTCAGACGCAGATCGCGCTCCAAGTCCTGCCTCACCCATCTGTCTGTGTGTGTCTGCCTCTCCCAATACGATCTTTGTCCCAATGTGCAGTTGCAAACCGTAGTCTGGCTTTTTTATGGCTGTTTTGGAGCAGTGGCTTCTTCCTTGCTGAGCGGCATTTCAGGTTATGTCGATATAGGACTCGTTTTACTGTGGATATAGATACTTTTGTACCTGTTTCCTCCAGCATCTTCGCAAGGTCCTTTGCTGTTGTTCTGGGATTGATTTGCACTTTTCGTACCAAAGTACCTTCATCTCTAGGAGACAGAACGCGTCTCCTTCCTGAGCGGTATGACGGCTGCGTGGTCCCATGGTGTTTATACTTGCGTACTATTGTTTGTACAGATGAACGTGGTACCTTCAGGTATTTGGAAATTGCTCCCAAGGATGAACCAGACTTGTGGAGGTCTCAAAAAAACAATGCTGAGGTCTTGGCTGATTCCTTTTGATTTTCCCATGATGTCAAGCAAAGAGGCACTGAGTTTGATGGTAGGCCTTGAAATACATCCACAGGTACACCTCCAATTGACTCAAATTATGTCAATTAGCCTATCAGAAGCTTCTAAAGCCATGACATCATTTTCTGGAATTTTCCAAGCTGTTTAAAGGCACAGTCAACTTAGTGTATGTAAACTTCCGACCCACTGGAATTGTGATAGAATCAATTATAAGTGAAACAATCTGTCTGTAAACAATTGTTGGAAAAATTACTTGTGTCATGCACAAAGTAGATGTCCTAACCGACTTGTCAAAACTATAATTTGTTAAGAAGAAATTTGTGGAGGGGTTGAAAAACGAGTTTTAATGACTCCAACCTAAGTGTGTGTAAACTTCCGTACATACAATATATTATGTCAGAGAGCAGCCACAAATTAGAGATATGTAAAGTCTTTATATTCCTAGCTGATAGGCAGAGGTGGAAAAGGTTTACTCACAACTACCTGCTGTGTCTCACAACTATCTGTGTACGTGTGTGTGTGTAAAGAATGATTCTTCAGGGAATGCAGTCTGTAACTGCTTATTTTGGCGGTCCATCATACAGCCAATAATCAATGCCAACAGAATGCGTCCATCAGGCAATAATTTGTTGTCTGGCAAATCACATGAATAGTCTGTCTGGTGAAGATGACTCTACAGCCAAAAGACAAATCAAATGAAATTCCATGAAAAGGATACCAATTGTATCTTTCTATTGAATCCTACTGTATTATCTATGCATTACTTAATTTTCTTGGCACCTTTTTGTTGGACGATTGTTTGCATGTGTGTTTGTGGGTCTACATGTATCTCTCTTTGTTTGTGTGTCTGAGTGTGTCTGTATGTGTCTGTATGTGTCGGAGTGTGCCTGTATGTGTCTGTATGTGTCTGAGTGTGTCTGTATGTGTCTGTATGTGTCTGAGTGTGTCTGTGTGTGTCTGAGTGTGTCTGTATGTGTTTGTGTGTCTGAGTGTTTCTGTGTGTGTCTGTGTGTGTCTGAGTGTGTCTGTGTGTGTCTGATTGTGTCTGTGTGTGTTTGTGTGTGTCTGAGTGTGTCTGTGTGTGTCTGTGTGTGTCTGAGTGTGTCTGAGTGTGTCTGTGTGCGTCTGTGTGCGTCTGTGTGCGTCTGAGTGCGTCTGAGTGCGTCTGAGTGCGTCTGTGTGTGTCTGAGTGTGTCTGAGTTTGTCTGTGTGTGTTTGTGTGTGTCTGAGTGTGTCTGTGTGTGTATGTGTGTGTCTGTGTGTGTCTGTGTGTGTCTGAGTGTGTCTGTATGTGTTTGTGTGTGTCTGAGTGTGTCTGTGTGTGTCTGTGTGTGTCTGTGTGTGTCTGAGTGTGTCTGTGTGTGTCTGAGTGTGTCTGTATGTGTTTGTGTGTCTGAGTGTGTCTGAGTGTGTCTGTGTGTGTGTCTGTGTGTGTCTGAGTGTGTCTGTGTGCGTCTGTGTGCGTCTGTGTGCGTCTGTGTGCTTCTGAGTGTGTCTGTGTGTGTCTGAGTGTGTCTGAGTGTGTCTGAGTGTGTCTGAGAGCGTCTGTGTGTGTCTGTGTGCGTCTGAGTGCGTCTGAGAGCGTCTGAGTGCGTCTGAGTGCGTCTGTATGTGTCTGTGTCTGTGTGTGTCTGAGTGTGTGTCTGTATGTGTCTGTGTGTGTCTGTATGTGTCTGTGTGTGTCTGAGTGTGTGTGTTCACGTATTAGTGTTTGTTTTTCCTCTTTGTCTCGTCTCCTTTCCCCCTCTCCTGAGTGAAGAGAAATTGAGAAACCAATCTAAAATCCATCAGGACTTCCCTACCCGCCAGCCCCTCTATTCCAAACCCCCCAGCCCTCTCGGGCCCCCCACTCCTGTTTTTTTTTTGTGTTGCAAGCGTCTGGAAATTGGATGAGATGTGCGTTTAGCAGGCAGCTGGTCTGGACGATATGAATTGCGTTTCCCTGCGCCAGGAAAGGTCAGGCCCCCTTGCCTTGACGGAGTGCATCGGCCTATTGATTGACGCTTTAGTCCATTTACCAACAGCCAATGGCACAGCAGGGGAAGTGAGAGAGGGAAGGAGAGGAAAAAAGAAAGGCAACACATCGGATATAAATCCATTGTTTCTCATCACCTAGCTGGGGCAGGGCAGGAATGGCTGGAATAGGATAGGAGGTGAGAGGTTGAAATGTTACCAGGCAGAGTGGTGCTGTGTCTGGGTGAACATGGAGATGAGAGCTACCTCCACCACTGGCTCTAACTTCAACCTGCTGCCTGAATTTTGCAAGGCTATGAAGGGAGCTCCAATTGCCCCTGGAACACCCATATGAAAGTCAAATGATGTGGCCTCCTCAGAATTTGTTTGATACAGAGGGTGTTAAAAGTCCAACACAGCCATTTTATCTCAATATGAAATAATTTCTGGGTAACAATTAAGTACCTTACTGTGATTGTTTTCTTCTTAGCAAAGAACAATTTCTCAAGCAAGAATTTTGCTAGGACTCTCTGCGAGTGGTCTGAGTGGGGAGGGGAAAACTGAAAATGGGCTGTTGTTGGCAGAGAGGTTTGTAACTCTCTTTCTTATTGGTCAATTAGCTAATTTATCACATGGTGATGTCACCATGGAACTCCATCCCTCCGAAACAGGCTGAAATTTCAGGCGGTCTTTTCAAAGAGCAATAAAGGTTCAATAAATGAAATAAATAAATAAAAACAGCTCTTACGCTAAAAGGGCATTATCATCATGTTCACAATTGGACAGTATTATTCTAACCTCATAGTGTAGAAATATATATAAAACACAGGGAAATCATGGTTTTGACTGCAGTGGGCCTTTATAATAAGAAGAAATAGATATGTCTCACGTAAAATCTCCCATAAGAGTAAGTCAGTTGTTTGTATTCCAGTAAGACATAGGTAATTGTTCAAATTAAAAATCTCACCAATGCTAACGTTAAAACAGAACACTTAGGGAGATTAATACTCTCAGACATGCATGGCTGTGATACGATCAAGACCACACGCACACATGTATGCACGCACGCACGCACGCACGCACGCACGCACGCACGCACGCACGCACGCACACACACACACACAAAGAAAGGTGGTTGATGTCCCTTTCATTTCTAGCCATGAGCAGGCTATCCAGGAGTTAAGGTGAAGCAATTAAAACAAAGGCATATTTAACATGAGGTTAATGATTGGCTGACCCTGCAGTCACTGCGGTGACAATATCTTAATTATTGAGAAACCCAAAGTCATTACGCCTCTGAATGGCCTAAGGAGAGCTTCTATTGATTGGGATCCAGTCCCATTACAGGCCCAGCCTTGCACAATGAAGTCTTACATTATAGACAATCACTTTTCTCCCTCTCCCTCTCTCACCGCAAGCTGTTTGATGTGTTCAGCTGTGAGAGGAGACCGCGGACGAGGCTTGTGGGCTTTATTGCTTTTTTAAAAATTCATAACCGAGCCTGACATTTTCGCTGAGGAATTATTATTTTTCTCCCTCACTCCACTTATCTTTATGATTCTTTTATTTTTTATGTTGAAGTGGCAGACATGTTAAGAATCAAATGGCAAAGCAGTGGAGGCTGCGATCCTCTGATCTTTGCTCTTTAGATAAGACACTGGTCCCTGAATCAAACCTGAGGAGGCATAGATTATAATCAGTGTGTGTACACTGAGTACACAAAACATTAAGGACACCTGCTCTTTCCATGACATCGACTGACCAGGTGAATCCAGGTGAAAGCTATTATCCCTTATGGATGTCACCTGTTAAATCCACTTCAACCAGTGTAGATGAAGGGGTGGAGAGACATTAAAGAAGGATTTTTAAGCCTTGAGACAATTGAGACATGGATTGTGTATGTGTGCCATTCAGAGGGTGAATGGGCAAGACACAAGATTGAAGTGCCTTTTAGTGGGGTATGGTAGTAGGTGCCAGGCGCGTCGTTTTGTGTCAAGAACTGCAACACTGCTGGGTTTTTCACACTCAACAGTTTCCTGTGTGTATCAAGAATGGTCCACCACCCAAAGGACATCCAGCCAACTTGACACAATTGTGGGAAGCATTGGAGTCAACATGGGCCAGCATCCCTATTGAACACTTTCAACACCTTGTAGAGTCCATGCTTCAACGAATTGAGGCTGTTCTGGGGACACAGGGGGGGGGGGGGGGGGGGGGGGTGACACTGAATATTAGGAAGGTGTCCTTAATGTTTTGGACACTCAGTGTATGTTTGTGTGTGTGTATTTATTCCATGATTCTGTGGCACCTTGACTCCCTCTGTAATCTCACAGCTCTCCTGTGGCTGGATGGTAAGGAGGACTTTATATTGAGGTGTGTACTGCAGACAACCGTGTGGTGAAACAGGTTCTCCACAGTCCCCCTCCTTTCTCTTGTCACCAGGACCAGGAGTGAGCCAGGCAGGCAGCATGGGGACAGCTGAGATGTAATTACCCAATCAGTGTTTGCAATCCCTATTAAACCACTATTAACAGTACTCTATTATTGAAATACCCCCCGCCGGACTCCTCTTAATTCATTAAATAAATTAGCACCAGCTTCTTTAATAATTCACATAATGATGTCTGTGATTCTTTCCCCTCCCCTGAGCGGAATTCTGTGACAAAAGCCCAGGACCTGGAAAAGGCTAGGAGTGGCTAAATGAGTACAGAGGCCAGTCAGTGATCAGGTCAAACTGAATGATCACTTTCTTCAGGCGATAACATCATAACATTACAGTAGATTTGATCCACCTCTTACACTTTCCTCCACATACACCAAGCCGACGCATAGTCTCCGAACACACATTGTCATTTTTTCCCTCTTCTGCCTACCGACTGTCTCACGCGTCCCTCTGATTGGTGTTGTATTAATGTGCTAATGAGGAAATCCTTGAGCAAGGCCGAGCAGAGAAACTAAAAGACAGATAAAGCGCCAAGCCGTGCAGGCTGAGGAGAGGCATCTGGGATCAGGCTGCGTTACGTTGTCTCTGTGTTTCTTTAATTGACACATCTGCATCCCTGATGAAATATTTACTGCCCCTGGCCATGACGCGGCGACGATGAACACTGCGTTGCCAACGGTGATATCCACCGTGTGATGGTGTTATTGATGATATTTGGTTTGGCTTTCCAAAATCCTCAGTTTTGCATATTTCTGATCATCTTCCTGTTGGTTTATTATTGAGTCTGGTGACTACATATTCTCCTTTATCATCATTCCACACAAGCCTTGGATGGGAATTCTACAATAAAACACAACATCACACCATTGTGATGAGCGACAAAGAGACAGGCAGGCCTAAAGGAAGTGACCAAGTTAGGTATGCACTAAACTAATACAAGTGTTGCTGGTTGGAAAGGTTTTTTTCAGGTGAACAATAGAGAAGAGCAGTCACGGATTTAGTCAATCATAAATCAAGTCGGTTTAATACAGGTTAACAAACAGGGAGCACAATATCCCACACAGGGGCAGAGAATAATGTCTAACTAGGCCCTTATATCCTAATTACACAGCAACAAATGTTCAGTAACATCACCCCGAGAGGCCTGTAGGAAGTCAAAACAACTTGCTACACAATCACAGTGTTTCACAGAATACAGCAACAA
The DNA here is from genome assembly GCF_029448725.1 of Salvelinus fontinalis. Taxonomy (NCBI): domain Eukaryota; kingdom Metazoa; phylum Chordata; class Actinopteri; order Salmoniformes; family Salmonidae; genus Salvelinus; species Salvelinus fontinalis. The sequence continues at coordinate 33,587,280 of NC_074668.1, read as the reverse complement.
TCAGCGTCCTTGGTCCTTGGACCTGCAGTCTGGTGTCAATCACTAGCCATAATATACAGCGTCGAGTCTAGTAGCCATCAACCCACACCTTGTATTATCAGAACACTGGCAAGCATGTTTATTAGAGAAAGAGAAAACCTATAAATATGCTAAGCATTGTGTTAATCTCTCTAAACTGAAAAATAACTTTATTAGTTTTAAATATTCCCCGTTACACTGGTTATCCATACATGGCAGTTAGAAAAGGGAGGAGATTGAAAATGCCATTGATGTGTTCCTGTCGGCCCATGTGTACTGGACTATATCAGAGTGGATGTGTGTGTTTGTGTGGTGTATTCATTTTTATCAGTGTTTACAACCCTGTGTATTTCTGTATCAAATATAGCTTTTATGTATGTGTGTTTGTATGCAAGTGCATTTTATGTGTGTATTTTATGTGTGTGTGTATGTGTGTGTATGGTTATTTAATGTTTGTGTGTGTGCAGTGCTATCAGGCTGGGGGGATGCGGTGGCTCTCAGCCATGTCAGGGAAAGCTTCGTCGGGGGTGGCAGCCGGGGAAAATGATGATGATGAAATTAAAATTCTGCGCCCGGCAGAAGGGGCTGCTGAGATTCCACTGGCGGCTGTGCGCATCGATCTGTTCCAGCATTTGACTTTCAACCATGACAAAACTGTGGGCAAATTAATTGTTCTCCAGGATATTAGGCATCAGAGTCCATTAATCCTCTCTGGAGCGCTACCCTGCATGAATACTAATCGCCTTCATACTCCTCTCTCTCTCTCTCTCTCTCTCTCCTCTCTCTCTCTCTCTCTCTCTCTCTCTCTCTCTCTCTCTCTCTCTCTCTCTCTCTCTCTCTCTCTCTCTCTCTCTCTCTCTCTCTCTCTCTCTCTCTCTCTCTCTCTCTCATCTCTCTCTCTCTCTCTCTCTCTCTCTCTCTCTCTCTCTCTCTCTCTCTCTCTCTCTCTCTCACTCTCTCTCTCTCTCTCTCTCTCTCTCTCGCTCTTTCTCCCCCCCCTCCTCTCGCCCTCTCTCTCTCTTCCCCTCTCTCTCTTTCCAGCTATCTTTGTCTCTGCTCTCCTTTCCGTCTTTCTCTGTCCCATTCCTGACTCTTTTCTCAGTCTATACTCAGTCTTCGCGCCGTCCCTTTAATTTACAATCTCTCATCACTCATTCTTTCCCTCTTGTATTTGCTTCTCCTTTTCTTTCTCTGTAACTCTTTAGTCTTCCTTCTCATCTCTAAAACTGGCAGCAGAAAAAAGGTTTGGTGTTATGTAGCCTTGGAAGCCTTTCACACTCAAACAGACCATAGGAAAGAACATGATTTCTAAAAATAGATGTAATAAATAGATGTGTACATTAAATATTTTATACATTAAAAAATATCACATTTACATATAGAGGCCTCTATACTGAATCTATATTCTGTTTCCCAGGTAAGATTATGTTGATGCACTGTATTAGTCAACATGAGACTCAGACTGGCATTTAAAATAGAAATAGCCTCCAACACCAATTATGTAACATATTAGCACATTAGTCTGGGCTGGATCTAATTGGACCGCAACCCTGCACACCATGACAACAATCACCTAGACCCTATTTACATCGTAATTGATAGTCTGGCTCTTAAACAAGCAGGGCATCAAAAATTCATACAGCACAGCACAGAGGAGAGAGGCTGGCCCTTCCCTCTCGAACCTACATCGATCCCTTTCTATCTCCATCCCTCTAACATGGGTAATTTTCAGAGTTTTGGGACAAACATAGGATATTGACGTTTGCTGTGTTTTGATAGATGGCCACTGGGTTGTGGCTGCAATAGCGCAAGTTATCTGACGGTCAGACAGGCAGGGTCATGGGTCCAGACACAATATATTCAGGGCCCTGCTTATTGACAAAGCATCTCAGGTATCGGCCACAGCCCATAATAAATATGTATATGGCACAGATTGGTATTTTCTTAGGCCGGGAATACAAATGAAAAGTTATGTCTGTATTGTGGTGGTTATCAGCCAAGGGAAAGATGCCATTATATCAATATGGCGTCATCAAACAGTAATAACATTTGCATTTAAGATTTACAATAACAAACCCCATATATGAGGTTTTGCTGGATAGAATGGGTGGTTTTTCATTGTGGTCATCTGGGTGAACAATCATTTGTTAATTATATGAACCAGTTAGTCAATGTCATACATGTTCTATAGCACACTGTGAGTGAGACAGACAGTAGCAATAGATAAAGGAAGGGTCAAATTAAGAGGAAAATATATTGGTAGGAAGATAAAGTGCAGAAAGGGTAAATGAACAAGGGAAAGATAGAGCAGGGGCGAGGCACAGAGAGCGGGAGCGAGGGTCTCTGTTGGGCACTTCTTGGTCCAGCCGCTCCTCTCCCTCTCCTCTCTCCTAGAGTTAATTAATTGGGCTGGGGAATCAGCGCTCTCATCTTAAATCTGCTCTCTAATTGAGCAGTCCTTTCTGCCAGAGCCAGCCAGCGCAGCGCGTGCCTTCCGCATGATTTGGAGCTAAACGCACTGTCACTTTATTACCCAGCGCGTAACCCGTACAGCACTATTACACCCATCCTATAGTCAGTACAATTAGCACTGCGCATCAGAGACAACTTTTTTTCTTCAGCTCTTAATTCTGCCCCTCTTCTGTTGAATAAAATAAGATCAAATGAAAATTATCACGTGTGCTCCCTCTCCGGCCTCTAGGTCACTAGGCTGCTCGTTAGGGTGCACACCTGTCACCAGCGTTAGGCGCATAATGACACTCACCTGGCATTCATCACCTCCTTGATTACCTGCCCTTTATATGTCACTCCCTTTGGTTTCTTCCCCAGTCGTCATTGTTGCTGTTTCATGTTGATGCACTGTTTGTTTCTTGTTTCGTTCATTTATTAAGTGTATTTACTCCCTGAACTTGCTTCCCAACTCTCAGCGTACATCGTTACAGAAAAAGAGGACTATTTGACTTTTATTTTAGTGTTCAGTGAAAATATTATGATCGTAATGATGAGGATGAGTTTGATAAGGATAAAGATCAATATTAAATCATTTTTACTATTCTAAGTCAGGACACATGAACACCGCCCAACATGCCTACAGAATGACACCATTCTACATTCGACTGCCTCACTGCCAGTCTCTCTCTTTTCCACAGTCTTAATACACCTGGCAGGAGCAGCCTGCTGTGCGGAGTGTTTGTCCTTTCACATAGCTCTACACACATCTTTCTCCTCAGTTCAAACATGGAGAGGTCACCTCAGTTTCCTTTGGTCCAGAGGGACAGACAGGAGATGCTCCAACACTTCATAGAGCTCTATTACGTAACTAAGCCATCTCTCTCTGGGTCTCAATGGGACTGGGAAGAAAATGCAGACAAAGGAAATCACTTTTAGTATTTAGTATTTGATTAGGATCCCCATTTGCTGTTGCCAAGGCAGCAGCTACTCTTGCCGGGGTCCACACAGAGATAAAACAATACATCAAACGAAACATTGTGCGTTGTACACATTTACAGTGCTCCATTATTGCATGACATTATTACAATACTACATTTGACTAAGAATAGTATGTGGGTGTGTGTACAGTGTGCTTTAATTCTCAACCGTGGAGGAATTAAAATAGTTTACAAATGTTGTGGGCAATTTGGTAACACTTTACATTGCGTCACTCTCATATCTGTGTAGTAATGTTGTTATTGTAGTAATAGGATTGTATGAACATATTGCTGCATATGATGTAGTGTAGAGAGTTATGGTACACATAAAGAAATACAAAATACAAATGACATTAAATGCAACATAGAATGCTGGAATATTACACAAGTAAAAACATATTCCCTTATTTACTGGCTACCTAATCCTTCATTGGGGGATAGTTTGGCAATAATTTTAGAAATTGAGGGTGAAGTTCTACATATGGCCTTGTAGAACAGTCCTTTAGATGTCAGTAAGTATGTGTGCTGAAATATTTCATATTTTGTTCTCTTGTTATTATCTTTCAGAAATATGCCCTTTTTATGGGATTACCCATCGAAACAGGGGCAGGGGAAAAGTTATGGGGTGTTAGAGGCTTTAGGTCCTGGTTGTATGGGTTCATGTGTCTACCTTTCAGAGAGCCATGCCTTTCTCATGGCTAGCTTTCATGAGCATGTCAGAGAGAGAAGAGAAGAAGGTATATGTGTGTAAAAATGGTATCTGGTTCCAGTTAGAGGAACTTCCTGCCCACCCTTCTCTTGTTTCCATGGTGGCGAGCCTTCAAATGCATACGCACATTCGGAATGGAGCATAATGGCTTTGTGTGTGTGTGAGTGTGTGTGTGTGCAATTGTGTGTAAGCATGAGAGTGCATGTGTTTAAGTGTGCATATACAACGATCGTCTGGGACTGTCTCCGAATGAGCAAGTGATGTCATTGCACCTCTGGGGTTTTGGAGTTACCAAGAGCAGGTCATGAGGGGTCAACAAAACCTTGGATTCATTGCCTTTTTCCGTCCTCGCCACTTAAAGAGTACCCCTCCATAGGTTTCTCATACCACCGTCTAACCCCCGCCCCCCCACCTGGACTGGATTGAAGATTTGTACTGTTTAAACCTGACCCTTTGGTGGATGGGCCAATAATAAAAAATAAAAAACTTAAACTCCTATTTTCCCCTCAACATCGAGTGGGAAAAGGAATGGCTGCCAAGAGTGAGAAACAGTCCCCGTCTCATTTGAACACAATGTACTTCTGTGTGCTCTAATTTAGTCTAATACATAGAGTAATTAGCTCTCTCTCTCTGTGTGCGCTGCAATTTTTCTCAGGAACAGCGACAGATGACAATTTTATTAACATCTATTTGCATGTATAAGTATGCACTCAGATGCTAATGCAATCAACTATTACAGTCTCCATAAAAACAACAACAATAATAAAATCAGCTTTTGGATTTCAGAACGTCATTTATTTTTAGCATGTAGAGTTTTCTTAGCATGCCTAGAAAAACTTGAGTCAAACTAGCGTGGAAATGATCAACCAGTTTAGTAATAGTAGTTATAATAATAATATTACAGTACAAGGGAAAACAATCCTTACACAAATAAATGCATGCTGCACATGTCTCCAACATACACAGTGTTCTGAGTGTACACATAACCTATCCTCAAGTGTACATAAATGTATGAAATGTTTCACAAACATTATAAAACTTACAGTATGTCTGGAAAACCCATCTAAATGTTTTTATTGTTTATGACTACGACATCTAAAGAAATGGAAACATTTTCTCATCGGTATATAAACACGAACATGGAGACACGGCTCTCCAGACTGCTGCACTGGACAACGTGCACAAAGACGGGGATACCCAACAACAACACCCAGTGACCAACTCGCCAATCCACATGCTCTATAGATCTGGAATGGATGTGTGTGTGTGTGTATGCATGTCTCCATGTGTTCTTTTTTTCTGTGAGACTGTGCAGGGAGGGTGTACATGGTTGTTGGGACTAGTGTTGGGGGAGGGTGGGCCTTATCCGCTGCCCCACCCCAGACCTCCTGCATTCCACAGCAGCACCTGGACCCTGGGCTTCCAATCCCTCTCCCTGCCTCCCCCTTTCTGCCTCCCTCTCTACATATCTCCCTACCTCTCTCTCTCCCTGCCTCCCTCTCTCCCTTGCCTACTTCAGGGCTTGTCAGATGGGCGGCCCCAGGGTTCCAGGGTCCCAGCTGTGTAAATGTTTTCAGTTGCTGTGTGACTGGATCTGGGTCCTTCTTTTTGATCGGACGCCAAGATAAGCCCGGTCTCGGTTGTTCTTGGCAGCTGCCGGGGACGAAAGAATATCAGCATGACTTAAAAAATATGACGGTTTGTAATTTGGACAACAGAGTGAAAACTGAGCCGCCGGTACAGTTTGTGATCATCTAATTACGCTACCCTCCATCTTTTCCTCCACAAGAGGCGTACCCTCTTAGAAAACAAGTGCTATCTAGTACCTAAAAAGGTTATTTGGCTTCCCCGTAGGAGAACCCTTCTAAGAACCCTTTTTTGGTTCCAGGTAGAACCCTTTCCACAGAGAGTTCTACATGGAACCCAAAAGGATTCTACCTGGAACCTAAAAGGGTTCTCCTGTGGGGACAGCTCAAGAACCCTTTTGGAACACTTTTTTCTAAGAGTGTAATGGCTTTAAGCCGTGATTTTTTTCTTCTTCTCTTTCATCCTGTTCCTTCATGGGTGCTCCATTCTGCCTCTAGTCCTTGCTTTAACCTTGTTTTTTGGTGTTTTTTTTACCTTTATTTAACTAGGCAGTTAATAAGAACAAATTCTTATTTTCAATGACGGCCTAGGAACAGTGGGTTAAACTGCCTTGTTCAGGGCAGAATGACAGATTTTCACCTTGTCAGCTTGGGGATTCAATCTTGCAACCTTTCGGTTACTAGTCCAACGCTCTAACCACAAGTCTACCTGCCTCCCCAGCCAGGGACTAATTGCCAGGGACTAATTGCTTTTGAACATTTAAAGTGTTCCGTCTCACCATTCCACTCAGGTTAAGGCATGCTGGTCTTAGTGCCTGTACAGGACTGTAGCTGCCTCTGAAACCTAAGCCCCTGTTTGGGTTAAGCACAGCGTAGTGTGAGTGGGCACCACAAGCCCTGTTAAGTCACTGACCTACCTTACAGAGATGGAGGGAGCAGGAGGAATGATGCCTCGAAATTGAGCAACTTTAAAGGACAAAATGTACTATGCTTACAGTAATATACATTTAGGCCTATATAATATATAGAAGTCATACTTTACAGGACATGAAGTGAAAACTTTTCTAACACGATCTAGCATTAGAAGCCATTGACGATACCATTGCTAGTATGTTAAAGTATGTGTCTAGCATGTAGATTCCTATGTGCATGTGTGTTTGTATGTTCGCCAGTCTGTATGTGCCAGTATCATTGGGGGGTATTTCTCCCACACAAGTTGAGATGAAGTACTAGGCAAATCCCTAAGCTCAAGGCTCAAGCATAGATGTGTCAAATATTTAACAAATGAATTAGTTTTTAATCTGGGGCTCGGGGGACCTGAACGTCACGATAAGGATTTTGTTTTTGTTTTCCCTTCTCTAGCATAATTTCTCTGGAGTGCATGTGCCGATTTTGCCGTCTTTGTTCGGAAACCCTACTGAGATCTGAAATGGAGTCACAGATTCGGAAAAAAGACTGGGAGACGTCTGAAAACCCAGAGTACACTAGAGAAAGCAAACGCTGCCAGGAACACTGGTCCCATTGTGTCTCTCTCTCTCTCTGTTCATCCACTCTGCCTCTAATTGGACTAATTGAAAACTTAAAAGGCAAGATTAGTTTTCTCTTTCTTTCTAATTAAACCGTTGTTTTGCTTCTTATTCAATAATGTCTTTGCAAAGACAGGGTGCCCATCGCCCATGCAGTGACTGAAACGTAAGCCATTAAGGCCTGGATGAAGGACTACCAATGCTGGAGCAACTCTAATCAGTGGCCTATTGAAAATCTACCTCAGCAAGGAAGAGATGACTCATAAGGCTTACACAAAGTTGCAGATTTAAATGTTTGAAAATGTTTCGTCAAAAAAGGAAGAAAAAATATTTGATTAGTTTAAACTCTGTTAGTCACTGAAGCTAATTTGAAGATAAGAAATGGTACCACAAATTTGTACCACAAATTTGCCTAAGGACTTTTACGTCTGGCATTTTCACGAATACAGGAACATTGTGTCATTTCCTGTAGGTAAGCCATGGTGACCACAAGGTTGCAATCTGACAATCCACAAGGCTAACCCCTGATCTCAGTGAGATGTGAAAGACAACCCTAGCGGTTTGGGTGGTGTGCAGGATGCCCTCCTCAGGGCCCAGATAAGTTACGCAGTGTGGACAGTGTGCTATAGTTCTAACCTCCCTTCCCCACCACAACAACAACTACAACTTCAGCCCATAAAGCTGACACTGTCCTGAGTGTCCTCATTACAATATAAAGCTGTGATGTCACATGCCTCTAAGGTTAAGGGAAGGAGAGAAAGAAGCGGAAAGAGAGAGGGGGATAGAGAGAGGAGGGAGGCGAGAGAGTCCTCAGTTACAGATACAGTAAACAAATTAAATCAGAATTTATTTTGATTGGCTGGCTGCACTGAGCGTGATCTGGCGTCTAGTCGAAGTGTCAGCCAGGGGACCTTTACACGGGTACGCAATCCCTCTCAGTCCTTAATGAGGCAATGGAAAAATATACAAGCTAGCACATCAACAGATACACCCAGCAAATACTGTGTAAATAAGCCAATACGAGGTGCAAATGGACCATTTTCTAATGCTGCACTAAACTGTTAGTTTTCTCTGTGCCTGTACTACACTGCAAATTTAGAGGGGTGTGTGTATGTGTGTGTGTGTGTGTGTGTGTGTGTGTGTGTGTGTGTGTGTGTGTGTGTGTGTGTGTGTGTGTGTGTGTGTGTGTGTGTGTGTGTGTGTGTGTGTGTGTGTGTGTGTGTGTGTGTGTGTGTGTGTGTGTGTGTGTGTGTGTGTGTGTGTGTGTGTGTGTGTGTAAACGAGCGGAAGCTGCCACAGACATCAGCTCTGCATTTGCATATTCACGGCTCAATTTGCACTTGGGTATGCAAATATATGCAAACATCATTTCAGAACATTTCAAAAATAGAACGACGCTGTGCCTCTTAATATGCAGCCACACAGGGAAAGAAGAAGTGAAGAAATTAATGAGAAAAATCGAATGGACATAGTGGTTAAGGCCGGAATATCTGATTAAACTGAGAGAGTAGTTGCATGTACTGTAATCTTCAAGGAAAGTTAAACGCCCACACCAGTAGAAATTCACTTTTTCGAGCTCGAAGACGATGGCCAGAGCTTACCTATGATGTTGCAAAACGATGTACTTCAATAAGCCACCTTTCTTTTTATTTTATTTTTTACCAGAAAATGATTATACATTGAATAATCTGTGAAGTTTCACTTATTTTTGAGCAAGTCTGCATTGAAAAAAATATGAGCATTTTATAAATGGTAAAATTACTTGATATAATTGCATTAAAAAATTAACGCTTCCTCCATCACTCCAAAATGAATGGTTTTGACCACTAACGTTTTAGGCAACAACAAATAATTGCATGAGCCAGTGCCCCAGGTGTGCAGGGTTTGCTCATCTTCGACCATTCAATTGATCCAAATGCAAAACGAATTTGTTCATTGCTTCAACACATGCTCCAAACCGTTCAATAGTTAGGGTATCCATATTACTGGAGCTTATATTCTTTCTATTTCTATTGCCGATTCCCGACCGCAATTTAGATAATGCTTTGATAAACAGTCATGTGACAAAGTAAGTACATCCCTGGAAAGTTGGCTCTTTTTTTTAAATATATTTGGACAGCTGGATATGTAATCTTCACTTTTTTATTTAACCTTTATTTAACTAGGCAAGTCAGGGGATAGGGGGCAGTATTTTCACGTCCGGATAAAAAGCGTGCCCAAAGTAAACTGCCTGTTACTCAGGCCCAGAAGCTAGGATATGCATATATTTGAATTATTAGATAGAAAACACTCTAAAGTTTCTAAAACCGTTAAAATAATGTCTGTGAGCATAACAGAACTGATTTGGCAGGTGAAACCCCGAGGACAAACCATCCAGGGGAGAAAAAAACGAGGTCATAGTATTTCCCATTGGATTTCTATTGAAAGCCCTATTTAATAGGAGCCTGGTTGCCGTTCCTATGGCTTCCACTAGATGTCAACAGTCTTCAGAAATTGGTTGATGTTTTTCTTTTGACGAATGAAGGAGTACGGCTGTTCTTTGGAAGTGTCACTCCAGATGGATTCTACTGTTTGGTGCGCGTAAACTGGAACGCGCTTCACGTTGTTTTTATCCGGTATTGAACACAGTATATTCCGTCTTAAATGTTATCGATTATTTACGCTTTAGGATACCTTAGGTTGGATTAGGAATGTTGTTTGAAATGTTTGGGCCAAGTTTACAGGTAACTTATTAGATACTTTGTAGTCATGCTGGGCGAGTTGGAACCGGTGTATTTCTGAATCAAACGCGCCAAATAAATTGACATTTTGGGGATATAAAGAAGGACATTATCGAACAAAAGGACCATTTGTGATGTTTCTGGGACATCTTCAAAGGTAAGGCATTTATTATATCGTTATTTCTGACTTTTGTGTCGCCACCTGCCTGGTTGAAAATGATTTTCATGTGTTTGTATGCGGGGCGCTGTCCTCAGATAATCGTATGGTCTGCTTTCGCCGTAAAGCCTTTTTGAAATCTGACACTGCGGCTGGATTAACAAGAAGTTAAGCTATATTTGATATATTACACTTATATTTTTGGTTATCTTGAATATTGATATTTCTGTAGTTTGAATATGGCGCTCTGCAATTTCACTGGATGTTGTCAAATCAATCCCGCTAACGGGATTGGCGCGGGAAGGGATCACTAACCGGTTAAGTTCAAATTATTATTTACAGTGACAGCCTAGGAACAGTGGGTTAACTGCCTTGTTCAGGAGCAAAATGACAGATTTTTACCTTGTCAGCTCGGTGATTCGATCTAGCAACCTTTCGGTTACTGGCCCAACCACTAGGCTACCTGCCACTTCAACACTATTGACTGATAAAGGTAACCTAATTTAACAAATTACACTGAAAGATTATACTTTGCATTTATTCATCAAAAATCAACATAAATGCAATTCCGTAGTGCGGGAAAAATAAGTACACCTCTAGTTTCAATAGCTAGTGTTGCACCTTTTGGCTAAAATAACTACAGGTAGCTATTTCTTGTAACCGTCTATCAATCTCTTACGTCGACTGGGAGGAATTTTTGCCCAATCTTCCTTACAGTACTACTTCAACTGTGTCATGTTCTAAGGCTTTCTTGCATGCACGGCCCGCGTCAAGTCACCCCACAGCATTTCGGCAGGATTGAGATCTGGGCTTTGACTCTGCCTTTCCATGACCCTCCATTTTTTATTTTTGAGCCATTCTGTTGTAGCTTTGCTTGTGTGTTTTTATTCATTGTCCTGTTGCAAGATCTATGTTCGGTTAAGTTTCAACTTTTTGACAGATGGCCTCACATTGTCCTCAAGAATTCTCTTAAACAATATGGAATTCATGGTTGACTCAATGATGGCAAGTTGTCCAGGCCCTGAGGCAGCAAAGCAGCCACAAACCATATTTTATTTTTTTTATTTTTTTATTTCACCTTTATTTAACCAGGTAGGCTAGTTGAGAACAAGTTCTCATTTACAACTGCGACCTGGCCAAGATAAAGCATAGCAGTGTGAACAGACAATAACACAGAGTTACACATGGAGTAAACAATAAACAAGTCAATAACACAGTAGGAAAAAACAAATGCATAATTCTACCGCCTCCATGCTTTACGGTTGGTATGAGGTTCTTCTGTTCAAAGGGAGTGTTTCGTTTTCGCCAAACACAGCGTCTGGCATTGCGGCCAATCAACTCATGCACTTCAACATTGATTGTCGCATGAGAGAACTGTAGATCCCTTCATGTTACCCTCGGGTTTTTAGAGACTTCTATGACATCTTTTGGTCAGCTCTAGGGTTGAATTTGGTGGGACGACCTGTCCTTGGTAGATTGCCAGTGGTCTGGATTTTTTTCTATTTGTAGATGACCGTTGGACAGTGGAATGATTTAATTCGAATTGCTTTGAAATGAACCTGTCTATATAAGGTCCCACAGTTGACAGTACATGTCAGAGCAAATACCAAGCCATGATATCAAAGGAATTGTCCGTAAAGCTCAGACACAGGATTGTGTTGAGGCACAGATCTGGGGATGGGTACCAAAAAATGTCTGCAGCTTTGAAGGTCCCCAAGAGCACAGTGGCCTCCTTCATTCTTAAATGGAAGAAGTTTTGAAGCACCAAGACTCTTCACTAAGATGATCGCCTGGCCGAACTTAGCAATAGGGGGACAAGGGCATTGGTCAGGGAGGTGAACAAGAACCCGATGGTCACTCTGACAGAGCTCCAGAGTTCCTCTGTAGAGATGGGAGAACCTTCCAGAAGGACAACCATCTCTGCAGAACTCCACCCATCAGGCCTTTATGGTAGAGTGGCCAGACGAAAGCCACTCCTCAGTAAATGTTTGCCAAATGGCATCTAAAGACTCTCAGACCATGCGAAACAAGATTCTCTGGTCTGAATGCCAAGTGTCACGTCTGGAGGAAACCTGGCACCATCCCTACAGTGAAGCAGGGTGGTGGCAGCATCATGCTGTGGGGATGTTTTTCAGTGGCAGGGACTGGGAGACTAGTCAGGATCGAGGGAATGATGAACCGAGCAAAACTACAGAGACATCCTTGATGAAAACCTGCTCCAGAGCACTCAGGACCTCAAACTGGGGCGAAAGTTTACCTTCCAACAGGACAACGACCTGTTGGAACAGGACAAATGCCCCCCATCCAACCTGAGAGAGCTAAAAAGAAGAATGTGAGAACTACCCAAATACAGGTGTGCCAAGATTGTAGTATCACACCCAAGAAGACTTGAGGCTGTAATTGCTGCCAAAGGTGCTTCAAAAAAGTACTGAGTAAAGGGTCTGAATAATTATGTAAATATCATATTTGGGCAAACATTTTTTTTAAACTGTTTTTGTTTTGTCATTATGGGGTATTGTGTGTAGATTGATGAGGAACAAACTATTTTTTAAATCAATTTTAGAATAAGGCTATAACGTAACAAAATGTGGAAAAAGTCAAGGAGTCAGAATACTTTCCGAATGCACTGTATTTGGTGACGTGAACATATTTAATAAAGTTTTATCTATTTTTCTGAAATGTTTTCTCCCCTTTCTCCTCTGAAGAGGCTCCACTGCTGTACACCTATATAGAGGATGTTGTAGCTTGACCGCAACATTGTTGGAGATATTCCTCTCAAGTCAAGAAGTTCTGGTGATGTCTCTTTCAGACAGCCTTAGTTTTGATTTGCTGGAAAAACCACAGTTTATAATAACTTAATCAAGTTGTTGCTGTGTTTACGAATTAGACAGTATACTGTATGTACACTAGAAAACTGCTATAGTGCCTCCTCTGCATCACAGTACAAGTGTGTGAATAAACAGAGCTATTGTATGGCTCCATTCAGTCCAGTGTGTCTAATTGTGCCGAGGTGATTCTGGATTCCTTCTCTATAACTAAGACTGATTGTTTCATTATTAATCCCTTCTATTCATTACCATGTGCTTCTTAATCTAAATACTCTGCCTCCCATGCCAACCACACCATCCCAATCCATGCCAGTCGCCAGCCGCCAGCCCTTCTCCCAAACCCTTCTCACCTCTAACCCATGCCCAGCTATTGCCCACTCTGAGAATGGGGGAAATTCTGCCTTGACAAAGGGGATGAATGGAAGGGGAAAGTTCAGCTAAATCCACTTTTCCTTAAATCCAGGCAGTAAGGTAAGGTAGGGTAATCTGCTCCCCTGGCAATGGGGCCATGTGGGGCCTACTGGAGCTTTATCTCTCCTCCCTGTGTTTCTCAGGATAAACAGCTCCACATGTAGCCCTAATCCCCCCTCTTTAGCTCTACTTCACTTTCCTTCATTTTCTTTTCTATCTCTCTCCTTCTCTCCTTTATTGCTCTCTCCTTTTTCTGTGAATGACCACACGGTGAATGGCTGCAGGACTTGGGCCCCTGGCCTATCTATCTTTTATCTTTCTTTCTTTCTTTCTTTCTTTCTTTCTTTCTGTCTGTCTGTCTGTCTGTCTGTCTGTCTGTCTGTCTGTCTGTCTGTCTGTCTCTGTCTCTCTGTCTCTCTGTCTCTCTGTCTCTCTGTCTCTCTGTCTCTCTGTCTCTCTGTCTCTCTGTCTCTCTCTCTCTCTCTCTCTCTCTCTCTCTCTCTCTCTCTCTCTCTCTCTCTCTCTCTCTCTCTCTCTCTCTCTCTCTCTCTCTCTCTCTCTCTCTCTCTCTCTCTCTCTCTCTCTCTCTCTCTCTCTCTCAATTCAATTCTAGGGGCTTTATTGGCAATGGATAAACAAAAGTGAAATCAACAATAAAAAGTGAACAGTAAATATTACACTGACACAAGTTCCAAAATAACAGAGACATTTCAAATGTCATATTGTGTCTTTATACAGTGTTGTAACGATGTGCAAATAGTTAAAGGGGAAATAAATAAACATAAATATGGGTTGTATTTACAAGGGTGTTTGTTCTTCATTGGTGGCCCTTTTTTTAATATATTTTTTAATATATTTTTTAATTTCACCTTTATTTAACCAGGTAGGCTAGTTGAGAACAAGTTCTGATTTTCAACTGCGACCTGGCCAAGATAAAGCATAGCAATTCGACACATACGACAACACAGAGTTACACATGGAATAAACAAAACATAGTCAACAATACAGTAGAACAAAAGAAAACAAAAAGTCTATATACATTGAGTGCAAATGAGGTAAGATAAGGAAGTTAAGGCAATAAATAGGCCATGGTGGCGAAGTAATTACAATATAGCAATTACACACTGGAATGGTAGATGTGCAGAAGATGAATGTGCAAGTAGAGATACTGGGGTGCAAAGGAGCAAGATAAATAAATAAATACAGTATGGAGATGAGGCAGGTAGATAGATGGGCTGTTTACAGATGGGCTATGTACAGGTGCAGTGATCTGTGAGCTGCTCTGACAGCTGGAGCTAGTGAGGGAGATATGAGTCTCCCGCTTCAGAGATGTTTGCAGTTTGTTCCAGTCATTGGCAGCAGAGAACTGGAAGGAAAGACGACCAAAGGAGGAATAAGGCGGGGCTTTACCTAGAAGAGACCTGTAGATAACCTGTAGCCAGTGGGTTTGGCGACGAGTATGAAGTGAGGGCAAACCAACGAGAGCGTACAGGTCGCAATGGTGGGTAGTTTATGGGGCTTTGGTGACAAAACGGATGGCACTGTGATAGACTGCATCCAGTTTGTTGAGTAGAGTGTTGGTCAGTTTTACGAGGGTATGTTTGGCAGCATGAGTGAAGGATGCTTTGTTGCGATATAGGAAGCCAATTCTAGATTTCATTTTGGATTGGAGATGCTTAATGTAAGTCTGGAAGGAGAGTTTACAGTCTAACCAGACACCTAGGTATTTGTAGTTGTCCACGTATTCTAAGTCAGAGCCGTCCAGAGTAGTGATGCTGGATGGGCGAGCAGGTGCGGGCAGTGATCGGTTGAATAGCATGCATTTAGTTTTACTTGCATTTAAGAGCAGTTGGAGGTCACGGAAGGAGAATTGTATGGCATTGAAGCTCGTCTGGAGGTTAGTTAACACAGTGTCCAAAGAGGGGCCAGAAGTATACAGAATGGTGTCGTCTGCGTAGAGGTGGATCAGAGAATCACCAGCAGCAAGAGCAACATCATTGATGTATACAGAGAAGAGAGTCGGCCCGAGGTTTGAACCCTGTGGAACCCCCATAGAGACTGACAGAGACCTGGACAACAGCCCCTCCGATTTGACACACTGAACTCTGTCTGAGAAGTAGTTGGTAAACCAGACGAGGCAATAATTTGAGAAACCAAGGCTGTCGAGTATGCCAATAAGAATGTGGTGATTGACAGAGTCGAAAGCCTTGGCCAGGTCGATGAATACGGCTGCACAGTAATGTCTCTTATCGATGGCGGTTATGATGTCGTTTAGAACCTGGAGCGTGGCTGAGGTGTACCCATGACCAGCTCTGATACCAGATTGCATAGCGGAGAAGGTACGGTGGGATTCAAAATGGTCGGTAATCATTCCCCTTTGAAGAGGGGGATGACCGCGGCAGCTTTCCAATCTTTGGGAATCTCAGACGATACGAAAGAGAGGTTGAACAGGCTAGTAATAGGGGTTGCAACAACTTCGGCAGATAATTTTAGAAAGAGAGGGTCCAGATTGTCTAGCCCGGCTGATTTGTAGGGGTCCAGATTTTGCAGCTCTTTCAGAACATCAGCTATCTGGATTTGGGTGAAGGAGAAATGGTGGGGGCTTTGGTGGATTGCTGTGGAGGGTGCCGTGCAGTTGACCGGGGTAGGGGTAGCCAGGTGGAAAGCGTGGCCAGCCGTAGAGAAATGCTTATTGAAATTCTCAATTATAGTGGATTTATCGGTGGTGACAGTGTTTCCTAGGCTCAGAGCAGTGGACAGCTGGGAGGAGGTGCTCTTATTCTTTATGGACTTTACAGTGTCCCAGAACTTTTTTGAATTAGTACTACAGGATGCAAATTTCTGTTTGAAAAAGCTAGCCTTAGCTTTCCTAACTGCCTGTGTATATTTGTTCCTAACTTCCCTGAAAAGTTGCATATCACGGGGGCTATTCGATGCTAATGCAGAACGCCACAGGATGTTTTTGTGTTGGTGAAGAGCAGTCAGGTCTGGAGTGAACCAAGGACTATATCTATTTCTAGTTCTACATTTTTTGAATGGGGCATGCTTATTTGAGATGGTGAGGATGGCACTTTTAAAGAATAGCCAGGCATCATCTACTGACGGGATGAGGTCAATGTCATTCCAGGATATCCCGGCCAGGTCGATTAGAAAGGCCTGCTTGCAGAAGTGTTTTAGGGAGCGTTTGACAGTGATGAGGGGTAGTCGTTTGGTCGCAGACCCATTACGGATGCAGGCAATAAGGCAGTGATCGCTGAGATCTTGATTGAAAACAGCAGAGGTGTATTTGGAGGGCGAGTTAGTTAGGATGACATCTATGAGGGTGCCCGTGTTTACGGATTTGGAGTTGTACCTGGTAGGTTCATTGATAATTTGTGTGAGATTGAGGGCATCAAGCTTGGATTGTAGGACGGCCGGGGTGTGAAGCATGTCCCAGTTTAGGTCACCTAGTAGCACGAGCTCAGAAGATAGATGGGGGGCAATCAATTCACATATGGTATCGAGGGCACAGCTGGGGGCAGAGGGAGGTCTAAAGCAAGCAGCAACAGTGACACTTATTTCTGGAAAGGGGAATTTTTAGAAGAAGAAGCTCGAATTGTTTGGGTACAGACTTGGATAGTAATATAGAATTTTTCTAAGCCAGGATTCAGACATGGCTAAGACATCAGGGTTGGCAGAGTGTGCTAAAGCAGTGAGTAAAACAAACTTAGGGAGTAGGCTTCTAATGTTAACATGCATGAAACCAAGGCTTTTACGGTTACAGTTTTACGCTTTTACGGTGTGCACATAGCCTGTATTCTCTTGAGAGCCAGGTCTGCCTATGACGACCTTTCTCAATAGCAAGGCTATGCTCACTGAGTCTGTACATAGTCAAAGCTTTTCTTAATTTTGGGTCAGTCACAGTGGTCAGGTATTCTTCCACTGTGTACTCTCTGTTTAGGGCCAAATAGCATTTTAGTTTGCTCAGTTTTTTGTTAATTCTTTCCAATGTGTCAACTAATTTTCTTTTTGTTTTCTCATGATTCAGTTGGGTCTAATTGTGTTGTTGTCCTGGGGCTCTGTGGGGTCTGTTTGTGTTTGTGAACAGAGGCCCAGAACCAGCTTGCTTAGGGGACTCTTCTCCAGGTTCATCTCTCTGTAGGTGATGGCTTTGTTATGGAAGGTTTGGGAATCGCTTCCTTTTAGGTGGTTGTAGAATTTAACAGCTCTTTTCTGGATTTTGATCATTAGCAGGTATCGGCCTAATTCTGCTCTGCTCTGCATGCATTTTTTTAGTGTTTTACGTTTGTACGCAGAGGATATTTTTTGCAGAAATATGCATGCGGAGCCTCAATTTGGTGTTTGTCCCATTTTGTGAATTCTTGGATGGTGAGCAGACCCCAGACCTCACAACCATGAAGGGCAATAGGTTCTATAACTGATTCAAGTATTTTTAGCCAGATCCTAATTTGTATGTCAAATTGCATGTTCTTTTTGATGGCATAGAAGGCCCTTCTTGCCTTGTCTCTCAGATCGTTCACAGCTTTGTGGAAGTTACCTGTGGCGCTGATGTTCAGGCCGCGGTATGCATCATTTTTTGTGTGCTCTACGACAACGTTATCTAGATGGAATTTGTATTTGTGTTCCTGGCAACTGGACGTTTTTTGGAACACAGTTATTTTTGTTTTAATGAGATTTACTGTCAGGGCCCAGGTCTGACAGAATCTGTGCAGAAGATCTAGGTGCTGCTGTAGGCCCTCCTTGGTTGGGGACAGAAGCACCAGATCATCAGCAAACAGTAGACATTTGACAGATTATAGTAGGGTGAGGCCGGGTGACTGTTCTAGTACCCTTGCCATTTTGTTGATATATATGTTGAAGAGGGTGGGGCTTAAGCTGCATCCCTGTCTCATCCCACGGCCCTATGGAAAGAAATATGTGTGTTTTCTTTGCCAATTTCTCTCTCTCTCTCTCTCTCTCTCTGTTCACCCCACCCTAGAGAGACTTGTTAACCTCTACAGAGTACCTAACCCGGATCCGGGAGCACCCCCCCCCCCCACACACTGATTAGCATCGCTAGCATAGCGTCACAATTAAATAGTAGCATCTAAATATCATTAAATCACAAGTCCAAGACACCCAATGAAAGACACAGATCTTGTGAATAAAACCACCATTTCAGATTTTTTAAATGTTTTACAGGGAAGACAAAATATGTAAATCTATTAGCTAAACACGTTAGCAAAAGACACCATTTTCTTACTCCAACAGTTTCTTACTCCATCAGGTGCTATCACCAATTCGGCTAAACTAAGATATTGATAGCCACAAACCAACAAACAAATTTATAAGATGACAGTCTGATAACATATTTATGGTATAGCATAGTTTTTTTTTTTTAAATGTGCATTTTTCAGGTATAAATCACAGTTCTACATTGCAGCTGCAATCTGATATAGTGCTGATGCAGCTAGAACAATTACAGAGACCAACGTTATATAACTAATTACTTGTCTTAAAACATTTCAGAAAAAATACACAGCGTACAGACATTGAAAGCCCAACATCTGGTGAATCCAAACAATATTTCAGATTTTTTAAATGTTTTATAGCGAAAACAAAATGTATCGCTAATTAGCATAACCAGGCCAGCCAAAACCAGCTGGACGCGCGCGACCAGTTCACATGCACGACAGATATATGAAATAACATCGTAAATTGGGTCTTACTATTGCTGGTCTTTCATCAGAATGTTGATCAAGGTGTCCTTAGTCCTGATGAGTCGTTCAATCCATTCACAATGGCAACCTCCCCTCTTCATTCAGCCTGGGTACTGGTCGACTGGCACGGTCAATTCCCAAAGTTAAAAAACTCAAAGAACGGAACACGGCAAAACTCCCGAAAAAATTCTAATAATCTGATTAAACTATATTGAAAAAACATACATTACGGTGATATGGTCACATGTAGCAAACAAACTTCGACACGGAGATAGTTTTCATCCATAACGTCAGCATAACAAAAGACAATGCCACCTCTGAAAACGCGCATCTCAGAAACCGGAAGTTGTCGGTCACGCTAAAGAAATAAGTCTTATTTCACGTCAGTACAAGATAAACAAAAAATTTCTCCTCTGACGTCTTCCAAACACCCATAGGAAGAAGTAGGAAGTGTCATTCGGGTCATAGGTGGCGTGACCATATATAGGCAGAGCTTTGAAGCGAGCATACACATCTTGCAATCTTTTTCAGGCTCAGGGAAAGTGCTGTGAAATGACCTGTGTTTGACTCAGAGACTCAATTGGAACGGTTTTAGAAACCATAGCTTGTTTTCTATCCAATGCTATATGGTTATATGCATATAGTAACAGCAATAATTGAATAAGAGGCAGTTTAGTCTGTAGAGGCAATTATGCTAATGCGAAATAGCACCCCCTGTATTCTCAAGAAGTTAAAAGCTTCACCATCGCCTGTGCTGGGTCCTGTTTTGTAAAATGTGTGAATTTTATGACATCAAACCCGGCAGTAAAAGCAAAGCCTCAGCTAATTAGCGTGTGGTGTGAGGTGAGTGGCGAAGAGCGGGCGTGCCACTGCTAGATGTGCCTTAATCATTGTTTACTAGGGAGCTCAGCAGGGTCTTTGGCTCCTGCCTTCCTTCTCTCTCCCGTCCCCTTCTCTTCTCTTCTCACCCTCTAGCCGTACTTTCTATTGCATTTTCATGTTCTCTCCTTCTCATACTGCTCATAAACTAATCAAAGCTGGGAAAAGATTACAGAAAGGTCTTGATGATCAGCTGTATAACTCCAAATATAATATCAGGATTTAGTAGTACAGGTAAACATATGACGAATATATGCTTTTTACTGACATTTGCATTTCCTAATATGAGCAATAAATGCACCAGAAAATTGCATACAACTACATTCTCTACAACAGCTCTATAATATCACTACTGAATTCTCTTTTTCATACAAGGTTATTTTCTTTCATTTGCTGGATTGTCCCTTGATGGTTTAGCTCTTCATAAGTGGCTACAAGCGTCATTTGGCTTTGTTGGGGTGGAAGAAAGGGGGTGTCCAACTGGAGAGAAGTATGTGCATTAGCATTCAACGAGAGAGGGGAAGAAAAGGAGGTTGTGGATCGGAAAGTGGCCACTGCCTCTTTAAGATGGGTTTAAGTGATCAAAATTTCATGCAAGGCTGCTATTGGTGGTTTAATGTTGCGCTTTAAGGGAGTTGATTAATGGTTGCCATGTGTGGACAGGGTTTTGGAGGGGGATTTTGGGCTGGGGGCCTGAGAGTGTGGAGAGACGTTGAAGCAGACTTCCGAGGTCTGGGCTGGGGAGTTTGGAAAGCCGAGAAGGAGAGGAGAGGAGAGAAGAGAAGTCTCACGGAGGGGCTCAGAAAAGGCCAGCCATATGAGATTACAGCATACCTAAGAAATGTGCTCGTCGGGAAAGTTTGTGTATTTTGGGAAGCGCTCCAAATTTTCCACAGACAGCTTTTCATTTTTAGGGTTATCTCACTCGCTCCCCCCTCTCCCTCTCCCCGTCGTTTGGACTAATTGCGTGGCATAGCGCCCGCTGAGTCAATACGAGAAGGTCTCCTGCTTTCCTTTTTTTCTCCCTTCACCTCTCTCTCCAAACATTCGCTGATAGTGTGTGTATTTTTTGAATGCAAAGGATAACATGTCAGTATATTTTTCAAGTACATGCGTTCAGGACTCTTTTGTAGGTTTAATTTAAAAGGGGGGATGATTTGTATCAGAAAGAGCCAAAGTTTCCAGTTTGTGGCTGACAGACGAGCCATGCAGTAGCTACAGGTATATCCTCTAAACACACACAGTGGAACCCCAAGAAAAGTAAGCACAAGAAATATAGATGTTTGGATAAACTTCTGTACAGGTTCATAGTGGATCATTAAAGTAATTGTGACATTAATTGACTTTGCACGTACACCATTTCTCTAGGGTATGCTTGAAATCTACATTCAGGCACAGAGACATGGAACACTTCTATTGGGACATGTGTAGGTATGTGAATCATTGTGTTAGTCCACTTCAATTTACAAAATTACCATCTTTGCTGAAGATATTTATTTGAAGGGAAACACTTGTTTGTGTTGTTGTCATAGTACTTAGTAATAAGAGTATGGGAAATCCAAATAACACCATGCTTGTCTGTTGAACAGGCTTGGGCCATACTTGCGGACATAAAAAAATTATTTAAACATCACCCAATTAAAATAACTGACGTAGTGTCAAGCTGATGTAGTGCCGGGGCAGTAGGTAGCCTAGTGGTTAGAGTGTTGGAATAGTAACCGAAAGATTGCAAGATTGAATCCCAGAGCCGACAAGGTAAAAATCTGTCATTCTGCCCGTCACACTGTTCCTAGGCTGCCCCTAACCCACTGTTCCTAGGCTGTCATTGAAAATAAAAATTTGTTCTTAACTGACTTGCCTAGTTAAATTAAGGTAAAAAAATGTGATAGAACGCTTCATCACGAGTCTTCAACCTTTTCTTGCCCAGGGACCCCCGCCTAGGCAAACCGGCAACCCAGGGACCCTCATCATATTTAAGCAATTTTTTTTTCTTCATGCATGTCTTATCTTATAATCAGGTGCATGACAAGGAGAACTCATTCACATTTTTAGGTGAATACATTTGGTATTCACCTAAAAATGTTAATTATTATTGAAAATGTTAATTATTATTTTGACCTCCCCACATTATAATTGGAAGAGAAAGTGTAAACTCTAACCTAGCCAATTAGCTAGAAAGGTAACTCCAAACAAATTTTTGCTAATAGCATCTGTTTCGCTGGTTTAACAAAGGTTAGCCATGTATTGACAAAAATGTATTTATGTCCAAGACAAAAAGCTTACCAGCAGCCAGCGGCGCTTGCCATGACTGGTACTGGCTGGTGCTTTTTCAAAGCCTATGTCAGATAATTTGCTCCAATGAGTGTAATTTGCTCAATATTAATTTATTCTCCTATTTTATACTGTAGGTTTTGAAACATTTACCGGACCCCAGGTTGAATACCCCTGCGTTCCATTGTAGCTGGTTCCATCAGATAACCTGGCACACGTTAGCCCAATGCTAACATCACCAGGTAGCAGTGATTATTTCCTGCACAAACATCCTCATCGGCCTATCAAAGATGTTCAACTTTTTCTCCATAAACCAATGGCATTTCTTGAAATGGGTCAACTCGGCAACCAGAGGGATTTTGTAAACCTCCAAAGTCAATGTTATGTTTTTTTCCCCAGTTGGTCTGTCACAATTACCAATATGTTGCATTATCCATTCCTTGACTAGGCTACTACGTACTAACAAACTTCAAAATACATGTTCTTGCACGTTTTCACAAACGTGCACGTTGTTGCTTATCCCTTTCACACACATCCATGTGCTTTTACAGGAAAAAGATCAATTATGTCTATACAATATGTACATTTGAAGAAAAAAAATTGAGCCTCGTGGATTTGTCAAAAAGCTGTCATTTGACACTATTGACATTGCGCCCAGGTGGCGTACAGCAACAAGGCACTTAACTCTGAATTTCTGGGGTTGTCACGGCCGTTGAAAAAAGAGGACCAAGGTGTAGCATGGTGAGAGTACATACTTTTAATAGTAGATGTCACCAACAAAACAATAAACAATACGAAAACAAACCGTGAAGCTTAAGGCAAATGTGCCATCAAACAAAGTTAACTTCCCACAAAGACAGGTGGGAAAAAAGGCTACTTAAGTATGGTTCCCAATCAGAGACAACGATACACAGCTGTCCCTGATTGAAAACATAGAAAAACATAGAAATAGAAGATCATAGAAACACAAAACATAGAATGCCCACCCTAACTCACGCCCTGACCAAACCAAAATAGAGACATAAAAAGGATCTCTAAGGTCAGGGCGTGACAGTACCCCCACCCAAAGGTGCGGACTCCGGCCGCAAAACCTAAACCTATAGGGGAGGGTCTGTGTGGGCATCTATCCGCGGTGGCGGCTCAGGTGTGGGACGCAGACCCCGCTCCACCGCTGGCTCACTTTGGTGGCACCTCTGGTGCGGGGACCCTCGCCGCCAACCCCGGACTGGGGACCCTCGCTGCGGGCCCTGGACTGGGCACCCTCGTTGAAGACTCCGGACTGGAGACCGTCTATGGAGGCTCCGGGCTGGAGACCGTCTCTGGAGGCTCCGGGCTGGAGGCCGTCCCTGGAGGCTCCGGGCTGGAGACTGTCTCTGGAGGCTCCGGGCTGGAGACCGTCTCTGGAGTGGAGAGACACACAGGAGGCCTGGCTCTGGGAGCAGGCACAGGACTCGCCAGGCTGGGGAGACATACAGGAGGCTTCTTCCTTGGCCGAGGCACCGGATACACTGGGTCGTGGAGGTGCACTGGCGGTCTCGAGCGCATAGCTGGCACAACCCCTTCTGGCTGGATGCCCACTTCCACCCGGCAAATGGGGGACGCTGGCACCAAGCACACCGGCCTGTGAATGCTCAACCGAGACACATTGCGCATCACCCCATAGCACGGGGCCTGACCAGTCACATGCTCGCCATGGTAAGCACGGGGAGTTGGCTCAGGTCTCCAACCTGACTCAGCCACACTCCCCGTGTGCCACACTCCCCGTGTGCCCCCCCCCCCCCCCCCCCCCAAAAAAATGTTGGGGCTGCCTCTTGGGCTTCCTTGCCAGCCGTGTTCCCTCATAACGCTGCCGCTCCGCCCTAGCTGCCTCCAGTTCCTCCCTTGGACGGCGATACTCCCCAGCCTGCCTCCAGGGTCCCTTACCATCCAGGATCTCTTCCCATGTCCAGAAGTCCTTTCTACCACGCTGCTTGGTCCTTTGGTGGTGGGATGTTCTGTCACGGCCGTTGAAAAAAGAGGACCAAGGTGCAGCGTGGTGAGCGTACATACTTTTAATAGTAGATGTCGCCAACAAAACAATAAACAATACCAAAACAAACCGTGAAGCTTAAGGCAATGTGCCATCAAACAAAGTTAATTTCCCACAAAGACAGGTGGGGAAAAAGACTACTTAATTTAAGTATGGTTCCCAATCAGAGACAACGATAGACAGCTGTCCCTGATTGAGAACCATACCCGGCCAAAACATAGAAATAGAAAATCATAGAAACACAAAACATAGAATGCCCACCCCAACTCACACCCTGACCAAACCAAAATAGAGACATAAAAAGGATCTCTAAGGTCAGGGCGTGACAGGGGTACAGAAAGCATGGGTTCATATCCCCTTCAAATTAAGCTTTTTTGTTAAGGAAACAACTGTTTACTGTTCATCCTCGATGCTCTATTCAAGTAAGGCATATGTGTTGTAGTGGATGATTAAAAAAATGTTTCAAAAGTTGTACATGTAAGTGTAGCCTGCAAAATGAATTAAATGGTGTTTTAAGTTTAACATTAAGATTATACAAAGTTATTATATTCTGTGTGTTAGACCTATGTAGAGTACTAATGAATCATTAACTGATCTTGTGAGACATTGATTCAGCTTTGATCTAAACTTTATTAAATTAGCACCATTCTGAGAAGTGTCGGAGCATCACTAACATTACACTCCTGTACCATGTGTCAGTTTGCAAGAGGGACTCCAAAAAGCTCCTCATTAAATATATTTACTTACAAGGTTTTGGCTGTAATTCCCTTTGCAACACACTATCACTGTGAGGACATACGCTGGGAGACGAGAAGCAAGTACAGGGAGTGAATATTTAATAAATAACGGACATGAAACAAATCAAGGACCGTGTCTGGACAATGGGAACAAAACAACATTAATGCTGACATGAGGATCAAACTGAGGAACAGACAGATATAGAGGGGACAATCAACAAAGTGAAGGAGTCCAAGTGAGTCCAATGAAGTGCTGATGCACACAACGATGATGACAGGTGTGCGTAATGATGGGCAGCCTGGTGCCCTTGAGTGCCAGACAGGGGGAGTGGGAGCAGGTGTGATAATCACAATGTAATTCTACATTTCAAAGGAAAACAATTGAAAAGTCACTGCCACCTGGTCATCTTAGCATAGGGCTAAATTGTGCCCGGTTATCTGATGGGACCAGCTACTGTACATTGTAACATTCTATCACGTGACACTACGTCAACAATTTTAATTAGCTGATGCTTAAGCTTAACCTTGAACTAATGTTCTTAAGTATGGCGCCAAAGGTTTCAGAGATTCTCTCTCAGATTAAGGTAAGATATTACATGCAATGGCCTGGGTAAAAAATATTACAACTGATCTGATAGAAGCTAGAACTCCTGGTGCTGGAACAAGCTCTCACAGATGATCTCCAAACGTCAGATTTAGAAGTGTTTTTGTTGCTCCTGCTGCTCTGTATCGTTCCATTTCTCCAAACGTAAAATGTAATAGTTAAGGGTTAAGTTTAGGCACTCAATCCGAATGATCAAGGTAAAGGTTTGGGATAGCATTAAAACCTTTACGTTTAGGCACTCATTCAAAATGGTTAAGGTAAGGGTTAAGATTTGGGACAGGTTTAAACCCCCCCCCCCCCCCCCCCTAAAAACATGATTGTGATCCAGAATCATGGGATTTTGCCTATCCACCGGATCTCCCTGTTGCCCCTAGTGGCCGGTTTTGAAGGCATTTCCTGATGTCCAATTTTGGCATCAATCTTTAAAAAAAACAGAGTAGCATCAGTAATAGCAGTGAACACAGGCCATGCCTCCACCTGCTGTTCAGCCTCTACCCAGGCCCTGTGCAGCCAGAACTCAGTAGCTCTAATAGTCTGTGTGAAAATGCTGCTCCAGACTACTGCTCCAGAGGCCTGCCAAACACTGACCCACTTCCACAGCTGTAAACCTTTGACTCAGAGACTCTGGTTGTCTTAGTTCAAATCAAATTCTATTTGTCACATGCGCTGAATACAACAGGTGTAGACCTTACTGTGAAATGCTTTTTATAAGCCCTTAACCAGCAATGCAGTTTTAAAATAAAAAAAAAATAAAACCAAATAAAATGAAGTAAAAAATAAATAATAATAACACAATAAAATATGTTATGCGGAGTGGAACAGGGGAACCCAAGAGCAGACTCAGATGAGCAGACTGGGATAAAGTAACCAAGGTATTTATTGAAACACAAGGGGGAGATCGGGCATGTGGCTGGAAATCAGGTGCGGAGGCTGAGGCTGGAGCGAGAGGGGTTGAGACAGGGTAAGCAGGAGGGGAATCCAAGGGAGTAGTAGAGTGGAGAATCCAGGACAGAGTAGCAGGATGACGAGACGTGGGACTGGAGACAGGGAGCAGAGTCAGAGCGGGCCGAACTGTAGCGGAGAGGAAAACAGCGTCAGGCAAGGAAAACAAGCACAACAGGATCTGAATAGTAACAAACGGCTAGAAACGTAGACTGACTGAGCAGAGATTACGATCTGGCAGTGTGGAAGTGGCAGGGCTGAGTATTAGTAGAGGTCTTGATTATGGAACAGGTTGCAGCTGGTGGGGATCTGCTTTGACTCCAGCACATCTGTCTCCGCCCCCACACAATCACACACACACACACACACACACACACACACACACACATAAGGAGGGAAAGAGCACTGGGGGAGGCGGCAGGTCAAGGCGACACAGGATGAGCAATAGAGGGCGTTGCAGGAGCAGATGTGACAGCTACATACAGTGAGTACTGGTACCGAGTCAATGTGCAGGGGTACAGGTTCGTCGAGGTAATTTATGTAATATGTACATGTACTGTAGGCAGGGGTAAAGTGACTATGCATAGAATAAACAGCGAGTAGCAGCAGCGTAAAAAAAAAAGGGAGGGGGGGTCAGTGCAACTAGCAGTCTTATGGCTCGGGGTAGAAGCTGTCAAGGATCCTTTTGGACCTATACTTGGCGCCCCGGTACTGCTTGCCATGCGGTAGCAGAGAGAACAGTATATGACTAGGGTGGCTGGAGTCTATCACAATTTTAAGGCCCTCCTCTGACACCGCCTGGTTTCGAGGTCCTGGATGGCAGGAAGCTTGGCCCCAGTGATGTACTGAGCTGTACTCACTACCCTCTGTAATGCCTTGAGGTCAGATGCCAAGCAGGTACCATACCAGGCAGTGATGCAACAAGTCAGGATGCTCTCCATGGTGCAGCTGTAGAACCTTTGGACGATCTGAGTACCCATGCCAAATCTTTTCAGTCTCCTGAGAGCGAACAGGAGTTGTCATGCCCTCTTCACGAAAGGCTTGGTGTTAGTTTGTTGGTGATGTGGACACCATGGAACTTGAAGCTCTCGACCTGCTTCACTTCAGCCACGTCGATATGAATGGGGGCGTGCTTGCCCCTCCTTTTCCTGTAGTCCACGATCAGCTCCTTTGTCTTGATCATGTTGAGGGAGAGGCTGTTGTCCTGACACCACACTTCCAGGTCTGTAACCTCCTCCCTATAGATTGTCTCATTGTTGTCGGTGATCAGGCCTACCACCGTGGTGTCATCGGTCCTTAGCTTAGTGATGAGCTTTGAGGTTACTATGTTGTTGAACACTGACCTGTAGTCAATGAACAGCATTCTCACGTAGGTGTTCCTTTTG
Source organism: Salvelinus fontinalis (assembly GCF_029448725.1). NCBI lineage: Eukaryota > Metazoa > Chordata > Actinopteri > Salmoniformes > Salmonidae > Salvelinus > Salvelinus fontinalis. Next base: position 33,559,351 of record NC_074668.1, on the reverse strand, counting down.
TTCAGGTGTGAAAGGACAGTGTGGAGTGCAATAGAGATTGTGTAATCTGTGGATCTGTTGGGGCGGTACGCGAATTGGAGTGGGTTTAGGGTTTCTGGGTTGATGGCGTTGATGTGAGCCACAAGCAGCATTTCAAAGCACTTCATGGCTAAAGACGTGAGTGCTACGAGTCGGTAGTCATTTAGGCAGGTTACCTTGGTGTTCTTGGCCACAGGGACTATGGTGGTTTGCTTAAACATGTAGGTATGACTGACTAGGTCAGGGACAGGCTGAAAATATCACTGAAGACACTTGCCAGTTGGTCAGCGCATGCTCTGAGTACACGTCCTGGTATTCCGTATGGACCTGCGGCCTTGTGAATGTTGACCTGTTTAAAGGTCTTACTCACGTCGGCTATGGAGAGCGTGATCACACAGTCGTCCAGAACAGCTGGTGCTTTGCCTGCTTCAGTGTTGCTTGTCTCGAAGCTCTCATAAAAGTAATTTAGCTCATCTGGTAGGCTTTCTGTCACTGGGCAGCTCGCAGCTGGGCTTCTCTTTGTATTCCGTAAAAGTTTGCAAGCAATGCCACATCTGAGGGGCATCATAGCTGATGTAGTAGGATTCAATCTTAGTCCTGTATTGACACTTTGCCTGTTTGATGTTTTTTTCGAAGGGCGTAGCGGGATTTCTTATAAGCATCCAGGTTATTGGGCTCCCGAGTGGTGCAGTGGTCTAAGGCACTGCATATCAGTGCTAAAGGCGTTACTACAGACCCTGGTTCGATTCCAGACTGTATCATAACTGGCCGTGATTGGGAGTCCCATAGGGTGGCGCACAATTGGCCCAGTGTCGTTAAGGATTGGCTGGGGTAGGCAATCATTGTAAATAAGAATTTGTTCTTAACTGACTTGCCTAGTTAAATAAAGGTTCAATAAAAAAATTGTTAATTTAAAATTGTCCCGCTCCTTGAAAGTGGCAGCTCTACCCTTTAGCTCAGTGAGGATGTTGTCTGTTATCCATAGCTTCTGGTTGGAGTATGTACGTATGGTCACTGTGGGGATGACGTCATCAATGCACTTACTGATGAACCTTGTGACTGATGTGTTATACTCCTCAATGCCATCGGATTAATCCCGGAACATATTCCAGTCTGTGCTAGGAAAACAGTCCTGTAGCTTAGCATTTGCATCATCTGACCACTTCCGTATTGAGCGAGTGACTGGTACTTCCTGCTCGGTCTGCAAGAAACACCTTTCTGTTTACATGTACTGGTAGGCCTACAGTGTACCACTACCAGACATGTTTCAAAGGGCTTATGTTAAAAATACACAATTTCATAAACTATTATAGTAATAATAATAGTAATAATCTTTTTCACTCTATACTTCTTATTATCAAAACACACATTCCCATACTTAAATATGCCAATTAATAGGATTTTAATAATTAGAAAGGCACCAATATCAACAAAAGTCAAATCTAAGTTTTTACTTGATGCACAGTACACCTTGTATTTTTCAGATATTCCAATGAGCTCGTGTCTTTACGAATTCCCAATTTTAACAGCTTGCAGCTGAAATATATTGCTGAGCAGTTAATTAAATCTGTCTTCCATCTCAAGACAGTGGAATTAAGTAAAGCATGCATATGGATTAGTTACTCCTCCTCTGTCACTGATTTATAAGACCACACCCTACAGCCTTCAGATGCTAGATTCTGAACAAACTCTCCTTCACAAATGAGTATAGGGAAGAATGCTTCTCTTGCTGTATGCATTTTTTATAAATAAATATAGTGGCTAGAATTGACCTATAGAAAAAAACATTGACTGAATTTCAAGTAATAAATAATTAGTAAGGAATATTAGTCATGTTGGTAACAGAGTTACCAATACAGCTTGCCCTCACAGAAGAGCTGGAGCGAACAGCCTATAACACAGCTTGGCTGTGGCTGTCTGGATGGCCTGTCTCTGCCCCCCTCTCTCACATAGATACTCATCAGCTTTTAAAGGATTCCGTTGGCCCCTATCTTCCATCAACAGTACCTTACGACACACGCTGCCTTGGCACTACAAATCTAATTACTTTTATCCTTAGCTAATACTGGGTGCTGCTACCTCCTGTCAGGGCCCACGGCACAAACAATTTGCCTTCTTACACCTTCCATATCACAGGATCACTAATGGTCATGCAGGTGGTACGGGGGAGCTGGAAGGGCTCAGGTAGGATTGTCAGAGACTGTTGAATCAGAGACAGGCTGCCCTGCCACTGTCTGTGCCCACACCGCTGCTGTGAAGGGGTCATCCGACTGTGACTGTTAACTTCAGGGTGCTGAGAACATGAAATACGCATACTAGTTCACTATGCAGATCAGCTATGTGAGTGCTCTTAGGGGGACTTTGGTTATTCTGCGGTTGCTTTAACCATCTAGGGCAGTAGTAATGGGACGGCAGTAGTAATGGGACAACAGTCCCCCCAACACACACACTCCACGGCATCACCCGTTGTGTGTCAGGGCTCGTTGTGTTCTCTGGGTCTGACTCCGCCTGCCTGACCCACATGACCCCTGTGCATTCCTCTCTGGGGTGATTGGCAGCCCATGCTAATACTCTACAACCATGACTGGCAGCCAGAGCCACTATGTGCCCTGCCCACAAAGCCCCTAACCCCTCCCCGTCAATAGACGCTGAGCCAGCTGCATTGTCTGGATATAGTGACCTTTCACCTCTCCAAACTTAGCGCTTCACAGGAACCAACCACCTCAGAACTTTTAGCAGATCTATATTGGAATGTCAGACACGTAAGCATGCTTTCTCTGTTTAGCTCCCTCTCTCGTCCTCTCCCTATCTCTCCGTATCTCTCTCCCTTACTATCTCTCTGTCTGTCTCCTTCTCCCTCTGGCACTCCCAGCTGCGAAAGCAACATAGCAGGATATTTTTTTTCTTCTCCAGCCCAGTAGACAATATGTTATTAGCATAAATTTGGTTCTGTTTTGCCTCCGTCTTTGCAATGTCACAGTCAGATATATTTGCTTTAAGGGTGAAGGGTAAACAGCTTTAGGTGTTATCTGTGGGTTAGCTTAACTAGTCGGCACGACAAGGCCTAAGGGCAGGCAGGCAGCAAACACACTCCTGCTCCATCTGGGTCACATCTCAGAGGGAAGACAGCCAGGACCCCAACCTGTGCTCTCCATAATATAACACACACACACATTTATCCACGTCAATGATGGGAAGAACAAGTGATCACATGCAGAGGTGGCGAGAAGATGACAACAATAATGATGACAACATCACACCAATGCACTAGGCCACACTGTGTTGCTATACCCAACATTGTAATGCATGTGATCATTTTGGCTAAATAGTGAGTTTCATGCGGTTGCACTATTATTACTGTGCTTAATGCTTATAAGGTGCATCTTAATATGGCATGGTGCAACCTTGTTTGAAATGACTTGCAATGGTGCTTTAATGTAAAGGGTAAAGCCCTGAATGCTGATTGGCTGACAGCCGTGGTATATCAGACCGTATACCACGGGTATTAAAAATATTTATTTTTACTGCTATAATAATGTTGGTAACCAGTTTATAATAGCAATACGCCTCCTCAGAGGTTTGTGGTATATGGCCAATATGCCACAGCTAAGGGTTGTATCTGGGCACTCTGCGTTGCGTCATGCATAAGAACAGCCCTTAGCTGTGGTATATTGGCCATGTACCACACCACCTCAGGCCTCATTGCTTAAATATAGCACACTGACATAGTGAGTGGAATGTCTGTAGAATGCTAATAGATCTCACCACAGAGCAGTCGTACAGCCCTGCTCTGCACTTTATGGCAATGGGAATATTCCCTAATGATTTCCATCCACTGCAAGACCGTTCCTCTTCCCCTCCCTCTCTATTCTCTTATTCCTTTTGTTCATTTGACTTTTGTTCTTTCTCTTTCTATTTTATTATTTTCTTTAATTACTGTTCCCACCCAGCGAGGTTCCCTCTCTCTGCGGCCCCCCATGTCCCATGAGAAGCAGGGAGACGCGACCATGTGGCTTCACTGACAATGGCATGAATGGCCGCCGTGGTAGGGCCACCTCTCTGAGGAACAGGACAGGAGGAGGAGGAGGAGGAGAGACGATAGAGAAAGAGAAAGGGGGCTGGGAAAGATGAGCACAAGAGAGCTCTGGATCAACCCATACCTCTCTGTTCTATACAGCCCGGAAGGAATTCTCACTTCCCTGGGTGGTTTTAGGGGAAAGAGAACAAGAGAGTGGGAAATGCATGAGGACACAAGAGTGAGATAGAGAGAAAGAGAGAGAGCAAATATGAAGCCATTAGACAACTAGATACGTTATCAATATTACCATTGAAATATGCTTGCGTGCCTCAAAGCCTGTTCCAGGTGAACTCAGTAGACAGTTATTTCACTTGACCGGTGATCAATTGGTTGCTGGTGTGCAAATGCATGCTGGGTAGACAGGATATGATGTCAGTGATCAAGAGTGTGTTAGCAGCAGGCAGTCCTGATCGTGCCTTTGGAAATGTTCTGACATCCACTTGATGGTATTACCATCTCATTAAATGGACTTACTGTATCTCCTGTACGCAGATATGAATATGCTTATAGACATCTACCCCTGGTGAAAAGTCTGATGTGAATATGCTTACAGACATCTACCCCTGGTGAAAAGTATACTATGAATATGCTTATAGATATCTACCCCTGGTGAAAAGTCTGATGTGAATATGCTTACAGACATCTACCCCTGGTGAAAAGTCTGATATGAATATGCTTACAGACATCTACCCCTGTGAAAAGTCTGATGTGAATATGCTTACAGGCATCTACCCCTGTGAAAAGTCTGATGTGAATATGCTTACAGACATCTACCCCTGTGAAAAGTCTGATGAAGATGATGATGGTGAAGATGAGGATGACAATGATGGTTTTGGTGTTGGTGTTGGTGATGATGAAGATGGTGGTGGTAACGTGTGTTTTGGTTGCAGTGTAAGAAGCACAGCCTCGTGGATTACTTCCACCTCCATCTGTGGTGAGCCTCGGCAGCCTACGAATGTCACATCAGGAGACCACATGCTGTGAGCCACATCCACAGTGAGTGTCAGTCTAATGCTGTCACACGCACACGCACACGCACGCACGCGCACGCGCACACACACACACACACACGCACACGCACGCGCACGCGCACGCGCACGCGCACACGCACACGCACACACACACACACACACACACACACACGCTTGACTAAGTCTAGTGTATCCATGCCAAGCTTCAAGCTGACAAGTTAATGTTGTCTTTTAGCAATGTCAATGTCATGAAATGAGATTCCCTGGATATTGTGTCAAATCGGGATTGAAATTTAGTTCATGAAAAAGAATGTAATAATTCAAATATCAGGCTGAACAGATGAGAAACTAGGTAAAGTACTCCTCCACACACACACTCACACACATGTTCCTGCCTCGCTGCCAGCTAGTCCATGTTTATTCCACACACATCTCCACCAGATCATTTTTGTTTTAATAGAATCGCTTAAAAAATTAATTACAGTCGCTTTTTCTCTCCCTTTACTCCTCTGTCTCCCTCTCTCTCTCTTTCTGTCGTTCCCCTGTGTCAGAGGAGATACAGGCGGTAATAAAAAGGTGTTTATTGGACGATTTTCTGGAGGCCGTTGGTTATTAACATGTAAATTAAATCATCACAGCTGTTCTATTTTCAATCAGATGGAGTTTGAGGGAGGCGGGGCCGAGATGAGGACCCGGGTGCACTGATTTTATTACACGCACCTTCATTAGGAGCCCTGCAGCCCCCACCACCACCATCCCCATCCCCAACTCCACCACCACCACCACCACCACCACCACCATCCCCAACTCCACCACCACCATCCCCATCCCCAACTCCACCACCACCACCACCACCATCCCCAACTCCACCACCACCACCACCACCACCACCACAATCCCCAACTCCACCACCACCACCACCATCCCCAACTCCACCACCACCACCATCATCCCCAACTCCATCACCACCATCACCACCACCACCATCCCCAACTCCACCACCACCACCACCTCCATCCCCACCACCACCACCACCACCACCTCCACCACCACCACCACCATCCCCACCACCACCACCACCACCACCACCACCATCCCCAACTCCACCACCACCATCCCCAACTCCACCACCACCACCACCACCACTACCATCCCCACCACCACCACCACCACCATCCCCAACACCACCACTACCATCACCACCACAACCACCATCCCCAACACCACCACCACCACCACCATCCCCAACTCCACCACCACCACCACCACCACTACCATCCCCACCACCACCACCACCACCATCCCCAACACCACCACTACCATCCCCAACACCACCACCACCACCATCCCCAACACCACCACCACCACCACCATCCCCAACTCCACCACCACCACCATCACCACCACCACCATCCCCACCACCACCACCACCATCCCCAACACCCCCACCTCCAACACCAACATCCCCACCTCCAACACCAACATCCCCACCACCACCACCACCCTCCCCAACACCACCACCACCACCATCCCCAACACCACCACCACCACCACCACCATCCCCACCACCACCACCACCACCATCCCCAACTCCACCACCATCCCCACCACCACCACCACCACCATCCCCCCCACCATCCCACCACCACCACCACCACCACCACCATCCCCACCACCACCATCCCCACCACCACCACCACCATCCCCACCACCACCCCACCACCACCCCACCACCACCATCCCCACCACCACCCCACCATCCCTACCCCCACCACCACCTGTTTTGGCATGCACCATTTCTGTCGCAAATACCGTATGACATCAATGTACTTCTGCCCTTCTGCCCTTCTTCTCAGTGAAACAAGTTATAAGGAAAGTTTTCTGGGCTGCATCTCGTCCCACTAACAGCCTGATGGAGTGCTGTGGACATTAAAACATAGCATCCACATTCTCCTGGCACAATAGATTATCCAGATACTTCTGCTGAGCGAGCGGCCATCCTGTCCTCCGAGCTCTTAACACCACATAAAAAGACATACTCTCAGAAACAATGAAGCCTCTACAATGGATCTCTAAAAGCCTTGTGTGTAATGCTGAAGTGGCATGGGCCCAGCCCCCTACAGGCAACTAGAGAGAGCCAGAAGAACCAGACGAGGAGCTGTAACTCACAGAATTTGTCAGGAAACACACCAGATAACGGACTTTACCATGGATGATTTTTCTAATGCGTGTGCATGTTTTAAAGGCCTTGGGAATGGCCACTGTCATAAATGAAGTGCATCTAAAAGCATGGGGCAGTGAGACCGAGGCTATGAGATATTGATAGGCCCCAGTAGAAAGGTTAATTTTAGCCACAGAATGTGTTAATGGGTTCGCTTTGACAATGGCCTGTGGGTACTGCGGTGAGCAAGTTAACTCATTGACACATAAATTGCATATTTTCAAAAATCTCATTATCATCTGTGCCATCAGTGACATTTTTCAATGAGGGGAAAGAGGATGGTCTTATTTTCCTTGCTTTTTTGCTTAAGACCTGAATGGATATTGTGGCAAACCTCTTCAAGGTTATGAGCATTTGTCACAAATTAAGTGGGAAACTGTCACCAAATTACCCCAGAATGAGAGTTCTTTCGAACAGGACAGTACCTGTGTGTTTGTCTCTCCGTCCTGGTCCACCCAGGTCGTAGGCAAGGTCAAGGATAGCAGGGTTCGGTACACGAATCGGGTTCTCAGTAGGTCCAGGTCCAAACGCCAACAGGTAAGTCCAAAACAGTCCAGCTCATACACAGTAAATCCAGCCAATATCTATTGTCTCTTTCTCTATGGTTCACAGATCCTTCCAGCCCTCACTTCCTCTTCCTGGTTTTCCTTGACCCTTTATCTGTGTGTCGGCTCCACCTTCTGTGGGTTCCCCTTGCTTCTGGGACTTGTAGTTTTGGCAGTCGGCCATTTTGTGATCTGTAGTTCTGATCGGGGTGGCCATTTTAGTGATCGGGCAGAGCCCATTTATTAGTTCTGCTCTCACATATCTGCCATTTATCACTCGACCCCCTTCTTTGCCACATATCTCCCCCCCTAGATCCGACCCCCTAGGTCGGGCTACCGCAGCAAAATATGCGTGCATGCGGGATAACCCATCCACATTTCCCATTTCCTTCCCTGCTTTGTGTTTCAAGTCAAAGTGAAACGGTTGGAGACTCAAAAACCACCGCATCACCCGAGCGTTCTTCTCTTTAGCCCTATGCATCCAGGTGAGTGGGGCATGGTCACTGATGAGGGTGAAGTGGCGCCCCAGCAGGTAGTATTTCAGGCTTTCTAGAGCCCACTTTACTGCCAGCGCCTCTTTCTCAACGACCGCGTAGTTGGTTTCCCGTGGTTCCAGCTTCCTGCTTAAAAACAGGATGGGGTGTTCCACCCCTTCTACCTCTTGGGATAGCACTGCTCCCAAGCCGACCTCTGAGGCATCCGTCTGAACCACAAACTCTTTCTCAAAGTCTGGTACCACCAGCACTGGATTACAGCAGAGAGCCTCCTGTAATGTCCTAAATGCTTTGGTGGCCCTTTCATCCCATTTGACCATGTTTGGCCCTCTGGCTCTAGTCATGTCGGTGAGTGGGGCGGCCACTGTGGCATAACTTGGGATGAACTTCCGGTAGTAACCAGTCAGCCCTAGGAACGCTCGAACTTGCTTCTTATTTACTGGTTTCGGCCATTCTCTAATTGCCTCCACCTTCTTCTGTTGGGGTTTGATTAACCCTCTTCCCACGGTGTATCCCAGATACTCTGTTTCCCCTAACCCCACATAACACTTGGCAGGGTTCGCCGTGAGCCCTGCCTTTCTAAGGGCGTCTAACACCGCCTGTACCCGGGGTAAGTGGGATTCCCAATCAGGGCTGTAGATTCCCACGTCATCTAAATAAGCTGCGGCGTATGCCTGGTGCGGTTTTAGGACCTTGTTCATGAGCCGTTGAAAGGTGGCTGGGGCCCCGTGTAAGCCGAATGGCATGACGGTGTATTGAAACAAACCGTCAGGGGTTGCAAAGGCTGTCTTTTCTTTAGCCCTGGGGGTCAGAGGAATTTGCCAGTACCCTTTTGTCAGGTCCAGGGTCGTAATGTACCGAGCTTTACCAACTTTCTCCAGTAGTTCGTCTACTCGGGGCATGGGGTAGGCATCAAACTTGGAGATTTCATTTACCTTCCGAAAGTCGTTACAGAACCGCAAAGACCCATCGGGCTTGGAGACCATCACAATTGGGCTAGACCACTCACTATGTGACTCCTCGATCACTCCAGCTGTCAACATTTTCTCTGTCTCTGCTCTAATCGCGGCCTGTCGAGCCTCGGGTACCCGATATGGCCTCATGCTCACTTTTCCCCCTGGTAGGGAAACGATATCGTGAGCCGTAACCTCAGTTCGGCCGGGTACCTCTGAAAACACATCTCTGTTTTTCTGGATCAGGGTCTTTACTTCCTGTACTTGTGCTGGGGACAGAGTAGGTGAAATATTTACTTCGGCTGCCCCCTGAGTGTGTGTAGGGTATGTGACCATTAGTGTTTCTCTCTCTCTCCATGCTTTTAACAGGTTTATGTGATAGATCTGTTCCTGTGGCCGTCGACCTGGCTGTCGGATCCGATAATTCACTTCTCCTATTCTCTCCAGTACTTCATATGGTCCTTTCCATGTGGCTAGTAGTTTGCACTCTACCGTGGGGATCAGCACTAACACCTTATCTCCCGGTTGAAATTCCCTCAGGGTAGCCTGCCGGTTATAAGTGTGCCGCTGGTGCTCTTGTGCTTGTCTCATGTGCTCTCGGACGATGGGCATGACTGTGGCTATCCTATCTTGCATTGCCGTGACGTGCTCTATGACACTAGTATACGGGGTGGATTGGTGCTCCCAGGTTTCCCGGGCGATGTCTAAGATTCCCCGGGGGTGCCTCCCATATACCAGCTCAAAGGGAGAAAACCCCAGTGAGGCTTGAGGAACCTCTCTAATGGCAAACATCAGATACGGCAACATGCAATCCCAGTTTTTCCCATCCTTATCGATTACCTTCCTGAGCATTGACTTCAGGGTCCTGTTGAATCTCTCAACCAGCCCGTCCGTCTGAGGATGGTAAACCGATGTCCTCAACTGTTTCACCTGCCACAATTTACAAAGGTCCGCCATAAGGCGGGACATAAAGGGGGTCCCCTGGTCAGTAAGGATCTCCTTTGGAACCCCTACCCTGGTGAACAAGAGCACTAATTCCTTGGCAATATTTTTGGAAGTCATCGTCCGAAGGGGAATGGCTTCTGGGTAGCGAGTGGCATAATCTAGAATGACCAGAATGTATTGGTGTCCTCTGGCGGACTTGGGTAGTGGGCCCACTATATCCATCGCTATCCTCTCAAATGGCGTTTCGATTATGGGGAGTGGCACTAACGGGCTTCTAACAGCTGGTCGGGGAGCTGTTAACTGGCACTCCGGGCACTCTCCACAATGCCGAGCCACTTCAGCCTGAATTCCTGGCCAGTAAAACCTCCTTACAATCCGGTCTCGGGTTTTATCGATACCAAGGTGTCCACCCAGAATGTGCCCATGAGCTAGATCCAGTACTGTCCTCCGGTACCGGGTGGGGACCAACAACTGTTCAACCACATCAACCCCTATTTTTGAGACTCTGTACACCAAACCCTTTTTCATAATAAAGTGGGGAAAACTATTAGGCCTTATCCCATCATTTATGGGAGTACCATCGACGACCTGCACGTCTGCTCTGGCTTGCTGCAGGGTTGGATCCTGGTTTTGGGCCGTCCCGAAATTAGTCAAGGACCCTGCCAGGTCTGCTGGTTCTAGCTTGTCATCCTCTGGATTCAGATCGACCCCAGCCCCAGTAGTACCAGGCTGTTCGTTGTCAACGAGGTTTGCCACTTCATCCTCATCCTCCCCTACTAGCACCTGTGAGGTTGGCCCCTGGGAGACCTCTTTTCTTGGTTTTGGTTGAAGGCCCCATGCCTCTTCCTGCTTGGTCAGGGTTGTTGGCTTCTCAAATATGCCATTCTTTTGGCCTAACTTCGCAAAGTTAGGAAAGTGTCTACCCAATATTACATCATATGGCATCTTTGGGACCACGCCGACCTCACAATTCAGCAGATCGTCCTCTGTTTGTATGCTCACTAAGGCTGTGGGGTACAGACGGGTATCCCCATGAATGCAGGTAACACTGATATCCTGACTTGTATCCAGTTTATGAGTTGGCACTAGGTTTGCAACGACCAGGGTTAGCATACTGCCGGAATCCAGCAGTGCTTCAACCTCTTTCCCTTCAACTGTCACCCTGCACATATGTTTGTTTCTTGATCTTTCAAGTACAGTGGTTACAACAGGACATGCATACCACATATCATCTTCTTTTTCACCGAGGTTACATTGCATTGGCTCTTCTTTAATAGGGCAGTAGGCTGCAATATGTCCTGGTCGATTACAATTGTAACAGATAATAGGCGTTCGGGCGGGAGACCCCCTCAACCCCCGGTCCCGGTTTCCGTTTTCTCCCTTAGTGTCTCGGCCCGATTCTGATTCTTTCCTCATGCCCCCACGCTGCTCTCTTCCCCCTCCACCTGTTGGGACAGTCTTACCCTGTCCGCTGGTTCGCCCAGGCCTGGGGAATGGGAATCTTTCCTCCTGTGCCTGCTCAGCTGTTCCTGCCGTACAATACCGTTCAACTAGGCCCACGAGATGGTCGGCGGAAAGTACCTCGTTCTGGCCAACCCATCGTCGCACTTCTTGGGGTAGACCTCGCTGAAACTGGTTGAGTACGATGGTCTCGACAATCTCGGCGGAGGAACGGGTCTCCGGTCGTAACCATTTCCGTGCCAGGTGAATCAAGTCGAACATCTGTGTTCGGGGCGGTTGTCCAGATCGGTAGGACCACTGGTGAAAGCGGTGTGCCCTCACGGTATCGGTCACTCCCAGTCTTGCCAGAATCTCTCCCTTTAGTTTATCGTAATCCTGTGCATCTGTCAACTCCAGGTCGAAATACGCTTTTTGAGCGTCCCCTGCCAGGTATGGTGCCAGAAGCCCTGCCCATTCTTCTTTCGGCCACTTCTCCCTCTCTGCAGTCCTTTCAAAGGTGGTAAGATATGCTTCCACATCATCCTGTGCTGTCATTTTTTGAAGAAAATGATTGGCCCGCCTCTGGGTATTTGCAGCTGGTAATTGAGCCCCAATTTGGTCCGCTAGCCCCTTTAGGCCTTCTCTTAACTCCTGGGTGTTTCTCTCTTGCTCTTCTCTGAGCAGCTGGTTGGTGCGGTGCTGGACCTGTAACGTGTCCTGGTACATTCGCATTGCATCCTGATGAGCTATTTGTTGAGCTCTAGTTGCCTCTTGTTGGGTGGCCGCCGCTTGTAACAGGGCTTGTATGGCTCCCTCCATACTCATTTTCCTGAGAAACTGTCCTAACCAAACAAAGCCACAAAAAAAAAACCTGACTCCCCTTTGGAGTGCTAACTGATTTTTTTTTTTTTTTTTTTTTTTTTTTCTCTTTTTACCTAACCAGCGGAATGGTTAGTCCATATGCCCACATTCTCCACCACGTGTGGCAAACCTCTTCAAGGTTATGAGCATTTGTCACAAATTAAGTGGGAAACTGTCACCAAATTACCCCAGAATGAGAGTTCTTTCGAACAGGACAGTACCTGTGTGTTTGTCTCTCCGTCCTGGTCCACCCAGGTCGTAGGCAAGGTCAAGGATAGCAGGGTTCGGTACACGAATCGGGTTCTCAGTAGGTCCAGGTCCAAACGCCAACAGGTAAGTCCAAAACAGTCCAGCTCATACACAGTAAATCCAGCCAATATCTATTGTCTCTTTCTCTATGGTTCACAGATCCATCCAGCCCTCACTTCCTCTTCCTGGTTTTCCTTGACCCTTTATCTGTGTGTCGGCTCCACCTTCTGTGGGTTCCCCTTGCTTCTGGGACTTGTAGTTTTGGCAGTCGGCCATTTTGTGATCTGTAGTTCTGATCGGGGTGGCCATTTTAGTGATCGGGCAGAGCCCATTTATTAGTTCTGCTCTCACATATCTGCCATTTATCACTCGACCCCCTTCTTTGCCACAATATATATTTTTTATATATTTTTATAGGAAGAAACCCCTTGGTGTCTATATAGCACACCGCTAGAACAGTTCTGCGATTAGAGTGTGTAGAAAGCAATATTAATAGAGACATATGTAGCATTTTTTATTACCGGCAACATTACTGTAACATGGTAAAAAGGATATTCTTATCAACTTAGTTCAACTCATATGTCGAGAAATGGTTTCAAGAATAGCCTTGATAGCATTTAGCACTTCATGCCCAGTCAAAGACTAGTTTAGTTAATTAATCGTGTTGGTTTACTGTGTAGTAGAAACCTGGCTGAGGCTTGGATATGTCTGGTATAGGTAAAGTTTGCCTACCTGGTTAGAGAGCTGAGGAGAGGAGTGAGTATGGCAGGCAGGAGGCAGTGTAGCTAGAGAGATAATGGATTGACCTCTAGTCTGCCTGCGCACGGTGCACAGCGTGGCTGCATTATAACACAGCCAGTGTGAATACAAGAAAATAATGGTTCTTTTTGGCATTAAATTGAAATGCTGCAGGAACCTGCCCCTGAGGAGAGAGAGAGAGAGAGTTGAGCAGTGAAGGAGATACAAGGAGGGGCAGGGAGAGGGAAAAAGAGAGGGGAAGGAAGCTAGAGACAGAAGAGGAACGTGAAAGGGAGCTCATGGGTAAGGATGGGAGTAGTGAGAGCTTGGATGTAGGAAAGGACTGTTGCAGGACTGTATATCTTGTTGAAGGACTGTAGATCTTGTTGAAGGACTGTAGATCTAGTTGAAGGACTTTAGATCTTGTTGAAGGACTGTAGATCTTGTTGAAGGACTTTAGATCTTGTTGAAGGACTGTAGATCTTGTTGAAGGACTGTAGATCTTGTTGAAGGACTGTAGATCTTGTTGAAGGACTGTATATCTTGTTGAAGGACTGTAGATCTAGTTGATGGACTTTAGATCTTGTTGAAGGACTGTAGATCTTGTTGAAGGACTTTAGATCTTGTTGAAGGACTGTAGATCTTGTTGAAGGACTTTAGATCTTGTTGAGGGACTGTAGATCTTGTTGAAGGACTGTAGATCTTGTTGCAGGACTGTAGATCTTGTTGCAGGACTGTAGATCTGTAGGGGGTCGTAGTTTTTTCACAAGGAGAAAGGTGAAAATGAAAAGACGGTCAGAGTTGAAACACATTGTATTGTTGAAAGTAAAATATATATCTGAGACCGGGAAATGTATGGAGGAATTCTGACAGTGGAATTGATGATTGAACAAGAAGTGGGAAAAATGAAACCTCTCAAAGTGACATAGCCCACATCATACCTTCTCGTTTTACAGGTTGAATAAAGAAAAGCCATTAAATAACGAGTGAAAAGTCTAATATGCTAACATTCCAAAGCAAAATACAAAAATATTATTCAAAGGTTGCTAATTATTCAATTATTCAGTACTCATACATTACAATTAATACACAAATTTGATTCAAACTTAGTTATGTTATGTCTGTGAACTCTGAGGTGCAATGAACAATTTCTGTATTTCAAAATTAAGCTGTAGCACAAAGGCCTGAGTTGTTATTTTTCACTCCTACTCACAAAAGAGACAAGGTAACACAAGCTAAAACTCAGAGTATGATAGGGACCCAAACATAGGCTACTGGTGCCGCTGCTGCCTACACTCAAAAACAATGTGCCAAACCCCACACAGGCACATCATCTGCATAACATGCTAATTAATCCGGTTAAATTAGCATATATATTTGAATCAGGATTTAGAAGCTTTAAAACCCATTTTGATTATTTCCACTTTAACTCCTGCCTCTGATCACTGTGAAAAATAAGAGGTGATTTTGTATGTTTAATATTAGTACACTATGCTAATTGCGGCTAATACTGATATGCAGATTTGCTTAATTAGTAAATGGATTTTACTCCACTTTGCAACGGTTTGGCTCAGTGAGTCAAGTGTGTTGTTTTAGTTTATGGTGCAACATCAAAGAGGCTTGTGGGACCTCCCGTCCTTCAATCAAAATAAAGGATGCACTTTAGGTAATTTTGCCAATTTGTTTAGAATAATTCTACCAACTCAAAAACATCCTTGTCTTCTTCATCACCATCCTCATCATCATCATTATCATCATCATCATCATTCTCCTCATATTGAAAGAATAACTCATTAGCAACAGGTTCAGATGTAATCATTACCACAATATGGCACTTAACCCTGGTATCCACAAGGCTTAGACAGTTCTATGCCAGCTTTATTAGAAGCTAGAAAATAAGGGTATTTTTATTGAATATATCAACCAGTTAACCAGTGGAGTTTATTGGATGAGTCCATGTTTTACGACTTAATCTCTTTTGGTCACTGAACCCCAGCCACTGTAGGTCACATTGCTTTATTGTTGTAGCACAAAAAAATCAATAGCAGTAGTTGTAGTGAAATGTTATTGCGACCCTGCTCCATATTGATCTACAGGGGATGTCCATGTTCCTCTCCCTATCCTGTCTCTGTCTGGAAACATGCACGCGCCACAGAGCGAACATGCCCACTTGATCCAAAGGGAATGGCCTGTCGCCCTCTCCTCTCTCATACAATATAACAGCACTGTCAGTGTATTAATAGGGAGATAAGAAATTGTGTTATTGGCTGGCTTACCGGTATCCTTGAAAATGTTTGTGAGACTTATCGCTGCTTATATACATTTGTGCATGAAAGAGAGAGAGAGAGAGAGACGGCGAGAGAGAGAGAGAGACGGCGCGAGAGAGAGAGACGGCGCGAGAGAGAGAGAGAGACGGCGAGAGAGAGAGAGAGACGGCGAGAGAGTTCAAACACTTATGGCAACTTTTCTTAATTTCAAATTTTTTACTCTCTCCAATTAATTTGACCCTCTCTCTGCAAAATTGCAGCTCTCAAATATTATTTTTCTCTCTCTTTTTCTCCTCCTATCAAGATAGCATTTCCCGGGTTAGTTAGACTACAGCTATTGTGCATATGTACATGTGATGATGTCAACCAGCTATTTATAGTTTCCTCCTTTCCTCACCCCCTCCCCCCTTGTTTGTTCTCTTCATCTCTCTCTCTCTCTCTCTCTCTCTCCTTCTCTCTCTCTCTCTCTCTCTCTCTCTCTCTCTCTCTCTCTCTCCTCTCTCTCCTTTCTCTATCCTCTCCCCTCTCTCTCTCTCTCTCTCTCTCTCTCTCTCTCTCTCTCTCGCTCTCTCGCTCTCTCTCTCTCTCTCCCCTCTCTCCTTTCTCCATCCTCTCCTCTCTTTCTCTCTCCTCTCTCTCTCCTCTCTTTCCTTTCTCTCATCTCTCTCTCCTCTCTCTCTCTCTGTACATAAAATTCAATGAAGGTGATGAGAGAGTGGCTCAGTTGCCAGTTGTGAATCCCCAAGTTAACACCCTCTCCTTCCTAACACAACCACCTCCCTGAACCCCCCCCCCCCTCCATGAAAACTAGGGTTCACTAAAGACCCCTCCACCCCAACCCCTCATCTCCTGTGTCACATGCAACATTGATTGTCTGCTATACTACATTTATTAAGGAGTGATAACTTGTAATAATTGGATGTTAAATTAAAGAGCTCTCTCCTAGTTCTTGCCGTCTCAATTGTAAGTGTCATTGGGTGGCAGTTATGATGATGTACGAGGGGTTGTGTTTTGCACAGTGGAGCATGACCCTGATGAGTAAAGCTCCTTTTGGCTGCCTGGCGTCTCTCCATGCCTCAGCCCTCGCCTTAATACACTCTGATTGGAATATTAAAAGGACTGAAGGGTGGCAGAGGAGAGGAGCAGAAGGGGGAGGGATAAGGAGGGGAGGAGAGGTGTGGCTGGAGATTGTTTGACAGAGAGAGTGAGAGAAGAATGAACTAGCTACGTATTCTGTGTATGTGTGTGATTGGTAATGTCTGTGATTGTGTCCTGGAGAGACAAACAAGTGGAGGTATGTGCATCATAAAAGGAGAGATATTGTTGATGACTACCTTTTCTTTCATCTCTGTTTGCCAATACAGACACTGCAGTCTGGTTCTCCTCAGAGGGACAGTGTAAAGGTTGTCAATGTCGTTCTCCTCCTCCGACGAGGAGGAGCATGGATCGGACCAAGATGCGGATTGGTAATTGTACATGTTTAATGTAAACAACAAGAAAACACTACAAAATACAAAACAACAAACGTGACTAACCTCAAACAGTCCTGTGTGGCCCAAACACTGACACAGGAAACAAACACCCACAAAACACCAGTGAAACCCTGGCTGCCTTAGTATGACTCTCAATCAGAGACAAACGATACACACCTGTCTCTAATTGAGAATCATACCAGGCCGAACACAAAACCCAACATAGAAATAGAAAACATAGACTAACCCACCCAACTCACGCCCTGACCAACTAAAACAAATACATAACAAAGGAAAACAGGTCAGGTCAGGAACGTGACAGAACCCCCCCCCCCTTAAGGTGCGAACTCCGGGCGCACCAGCACAAAGTCTAGGGGAGGGTCTGGGTGGGCGTCTGTCCACGGTGGCGGCTCTGGCGCTGGGCGAGGTCCCCACCCCACCATAGTCACTCCCCGCTTCCGTATCCCCCGCCCAATGATCACCCTCCAACTAAACCCACCTAACTGAGTGGCAGCTCCGGACTGAGTGGCAGCTCCGGACTGAGTGGCAGCTCCGGACTGAGTGGCAGCTCCGGACTGAGTGGCAGCTCCGGACTGAGTGGCAGCTCCGGACTGAGTGGCAGCTCCGGACTGTAGGGCAGCTCATGACTGTAGGGCAGCTCATGACTGTAGGGCAGCTCATGACTGTAGGGCAGCTCATGACCGTAGGGCAGCTCCTGACTGGCTGGCGTCTCTGGCAGCTCCTGACTGGCTGGCGTCTCTGGCAGCTCCTGACTGGCTGGCGTCTCTGGTAGCTCCTGACTGGCTGGCGTCTCTGGCAGCTCCTGACTGGCTGGCGGCTCTGGCAGCTCCTGACTGACGGACGGCTCTAGCGGCTCCTGACTGACGGACGGCTCTAACGGCTCGGGACAGACGGGTGGCTTTAATGGCGCTTGGCAGACGGATGGCTCAGACGGCGCTGGGCAGACAGATGGCTCAGACGGCGTTGGGCAGACAGATGGCTCAGACGGCGTTGGGCAGACAGATGGCTCAGACGGCGTTGGGCAGACAGATGGCTCAGACGGCGTTGGGCAGACGGATGGCTCAGACGGCGTTGGGCAGACGGATGGCTCAGACGGCGTTGGGCAGCCGGGCAGTTCAGGCACCGCTGGGCAGACGGCAGACTCTGGCCGGCTGAGACGCACAATCGGCCTGATGCGTGGTGCCGGAACTGGAGGTACCGGGCTGAGGGCACGCACCTCAGGGCGAGTGCGGGGAGGAGGAACAGGGCTCTGGAGATGCACTGGAAGCCTGGTGCGTGGTGTAGGCACTGGTGGTACTGGGCTGGGGCGGGAAGGTGGCGCCGGATATACCGGACCGTGAAGGAGGACACGTGCTCTTGAGCACCGAGCCTCCCCAACCCTACCAGGTTGAATGGTCCCCGTAGCCCTGCCAGTGCGGCGAGGTGGAATAGCCCGCACTGGGCTATGCAGGCGAACCGGGGACACCACCTGTAAGGCTGGTGCCATGTACACCGGCCCGAGAAGACGTACTGGAGGCCAGATACGTTGAGCCGGCTTCATGGCATTCGGCTCGATGCTCAACCTAGCTCTCCCAGTGCGGCAAGGTGGAATAGCCCGCACTGGGCTAAGCACGCGTACTGGGGACACCGTGCGCTTTACCGCATAACACGGTGTCTGACCAGTACGACGCCCTCTCACTCCACGGCAAGCCCGGGGAGTTGGCTCAGGTAACCAACCCGGCTTCGCCACACTCCCCTTTAGCCCCCCCCCCCCCCCAAGGTATTTTTGGGTGAGCCTCTCGGGCTTCCAGCCGCTCTGCCTTGCCTTAGCCTCATACAACCTCCTCTCCGCTTTCGCTGCCTCCAGCTCCGCTTTGGGGCGGCGACACTCCATTTTAGTAACCCAATTGCAGGTGAAAAGCATTTCCCCATTCATCAGGGTGTGTGGTGAACTTGGCACTGTGTGACAGGGGCTGTGTGTATCAGTGGATGGAGAAGCGATCTTAACCTCGCCCTGCAGCAGACAGTTATGACACCCAGCAGGAGAGAGAGGGAAACAGAGACAGAGACGGAGAAGGCTGAGGACTGACTGACGAGAGGAAGAGAGAATCAACAGCAGCTCTATATCCAGTCCTACTGGGTGAAGCTCTATGGTGAAAAGTAAGCAGGCAAAACAGTATAGAATACACACACATTCACATCATATGTGCTGAAAAGGATATTATATGTAACAATCAACAACTTGGTTATTGATACAAGCCAATCAGAAACACTTGCATGGCAGGAGACCACATGTTCACTTTAAAGCTCACACATGCTGGCAAAGGCGATACATAAATAAACACATTTAGAAACACACACACATTCTCATAGACAAATCTAGCATACACACAGATAAATATACTCTGCACCAGACACATAAACATACCAATGTAAACATCCTGGGACACATCCATAAGGACTGTGGCTCCTTTAGAATAAGCAAACACAGGCAGAAATGGATAACAGATAGTGTGCTGACTGTCCCCTGTGACAGGGAAGAGAGGGGCAGAGCCTAGAGACACACAGATCTGGCCCTTAGTAAATAAACACACACACACACACACACACACACACACACACACACTATACTAAGCTAAGCTATCCTCAGAAGGCTAATATATCATTAAATTACCATATTCAATAGGCTCATCTCCCTCTACTCATTAGCAGATAAATGATATGCCTATATTCAAAGTATACTAGTGTGTGTTTGCCTAAGCTCCACAGGATGACTTCTCCACCCTCCATTTTTTTCCTCCTCCTCCTCTTCCCCTTCTTCCTCTTCCTCTTCCTCCTCCTCCTCCTCTTCCCCAGTGCTGTTTGAGTGTGGCAGCAGTGTGTGGAGCTCCCTGTTGATATGGAGCTGGCGCTGTGAGCTGACAGTGGGGGAGAGATGCCAGCGCTGGCGATTAGCATTAGCTTCCAGGGGGCGCCGCAATGGCTGCTGGGAGATTCCATCAGAGGCACAAACCTGTCGCTTCGCCATAATGTGACAGCCCCCGGAGGCACAGCACAGCACAGTAAGAAGACTCCCAAGTGAGCCTCAGCATCTGCCGGCTGGAGAAGGTAAATTATACACTTATTGTTGTTATCTTTATCATATTCAGCATCGTTGTTATCATCATATTGTTGTTATGATCATCAGTGATTGTCAGTTATCATACTTATCGACCTGGTTTGTTTTGTTAAGCCAAGAAAAATCACCCCCTTACATGTATCAGAAAGAACTTGAATGAAACCTTAGCAGGAAGGGCATAAAGAACCTCCATGTAAAAGCTGGCATTTAACTAAGTTAACTAAAAATGCGTGCTCATCAGCTGTTGTTTGATCAGTGATGACAGACAAACTGACCTAAGGTTCCTATCTGTCTGTGTCCAAATGCACTCCTGACTGACAGGAGGAGCGGTTGAGGTTTTCCCAGGGTTAAGATGCTTCTGGTCAGTCTGATATGACGTTCACGTCTGGATGCTCTGACCACTGCCTCTCACTGCCAGTCAGCCTTCCAGTCCTGTGGTCATCCAGACCTTCAAACTGCTCTTCCTCATCCTCTTCCTCCTTCCAGCCTGTCAACTCTGTGAAGAGCCTTGTCTTAAACCAACTCTGTGGGTTGGTTTGTTTAACACTGGCTGGCCAGTGGCTATACCAACTCTGTGGCACTGTGTGGTAATACAGCTGCAGCTGGTCAGGTGGGATCAGATTACTCCCTGGACTGTGGGAGATCAACACAACAGACAGTGATTAACCAGTAGGAGGCTCTCTTTTCTATGGACAAAGTTCAACCCAATGCTATGACAGTGAGGTCAAAAGAGGATTTCCACCAATATGTCCTGTTTCCATATGAGAGTTGAGCAAACATGCACAGAATATAAGTATACGAATAAATAGCATGAATGACATAATACACTGATACTGTGTCACCTTCTATTCTGTTTGATATGTGTCTTAAGGGTTGAGGTTCACCCTGCTTTCTTCTCCGCTTCTCCTCCGGGCGTCCTCCTCATCTGGGGCGCGGGCCTTTGATTATTTCTTTGTTTTTTTCATTATGCCTCTCCTCTCTCTCCCTTGCTTTTCTCCAAGTGTGTTGTAATGCTATGATCACCAGTGTGAAGGGATATACACAGGGGCTTGTCTGTCTGGGAAAATAAGCTGGTACGCATCTGAGGGATGACGATGGGGTTTCAAAAAACGGTTTATTGTTTTATTCATGATGCTTTATTAGTTTGTTATTCCACTCCTCAGATGGTTCTGTTTTATTTTTTGCTCGGGTCCCTCTGTTTTGTGTACCTCTCTTGGTGTTTTGATTGATCGCCAGTATAATAAGGTTAGTAGGATTATACCGAGGACCTTTTGAACTAGATGCACGTTGCATGAATCATGGATGGCCTGGGCATTGTTCTGAACTCTGATTACTAGGGTCAGGGTAGTCAGTACCTATGCCAGTACCCTTATAAGTAATTTATCTTTCAGTTGAAAATATTCACTATTTATTAGTCCACTCATCTTTCACTCTCTTCATGATTTATATCAACATAATAACAACATATACAATATATACCAAAATATACCAATATATACAATATATACCAAAACTAGGAATAGTAAAAATGAAAGAAAAGTTGATCTCACAAACGTACCTTTTTAATCCATTTCCTACTAATGTGACTTCCACCTGGAGCTCCATGTAAAATCACACACACACACACACACATCACCCCACACCACACCACACATCACCTCACACCACACACACATACACCCCCACGCACCACATCACACATCACCTCACACCACACCACACACACATCACCCCACACCGCACCACATATCACCTCACACCACACACACATACACCCCCACGCACCACATCACACATCATCTCACACCACACACACCACACCGCACCACAACACACATCACCTCCCACCACCTCCCACCACCCACCCACCCACCCGCACCACATCACATACCACACCACCTTGCACCACACCAAACAGCAACCCACACCAAACTCCACCCTGCACCACACTAAAACAACATTGTATTATGACAGGCCCCTGAACTTTCTCAGAGTAAAAAATGTGGCTTTTGTAAAACATTTATGACTGATTAGCTGAGAACTTATCTCTTTTAAAGCCTTTCATGTATAAATCATGTGTATTTTGATTTGAAGCGGCCGCTTCTGCGTTTTTGATGAGTCGCTCGATTCTAATCAATTAGTAATTGGAGCGCAGCTTTTAAATAATGCATTTATTAGGCCTTGTGATGTGTTTAATGGCAGCCCCTCGCCGTGCAAATACGTCTGAGGTACCCTAATGAGTGTTTTATGGGCCAGCCCAGTGAGAATGGCACATTTCACTCTGTTGCGTCGCAGAGCAGACTTGTTTACACTGAACGGAGCATCTAGAAAACCAATGTGGTTTAAAGTTTCTACAAATTGTTGTTGTTGGAGTTATTATCTTGGCCTAAATAGGCACTCTCGAAAGAGATGGTGTTTTTGTCACCATCTTGTTATCTGCATAATGACACTCATGACAGACGTTCTGTATCTCCTTGTCAATACACTTGAAAGTGACCCTAACATGTTTGCATCTGGATCCTATTATAATAGCTTAGTGTCTGTTCTTTGAGTCGTGCTTGCATGTTTAATTTGTGAGGCAATCATTACCAAATTTTCACACCTTACAAACTCCATGTGAGACGAGTGTTCACCATGTTACTGAAAACCACCTGTGACGAAAATCACCATAGCCCTGTTACAGTAGACAAACCACTTGTCTGGGCTGTTCAGGCCAAGGTAGATTTCACTGGCTGCTAGGAGCTCCATCCATCATCGTCAGCATTGCTACGTTTGTGGTCTGTCAGCAGTGTGTGTGTGTGCTTGCATGTGTGTGTGTATGTTCGTGTGTACGTGTGTTTGTCCAATCAAATCAAATCAAAGTGTATTTGTTGCATACACAGATTAGCAGATGTCACAGCAGATGCAGTGAAATGCTTGTGTGTCTAGCTCCAGCAGTAAATGTCCAACAGTACAAGAATAATACACAAATAACCCCAAGAAAGGAAAAAAAGAAGAAAGAAGAAATGAAGAAATAGCGAAACGAGCAATATTAGAGTCCGGAATATTGTAATATTTGGTGTGTGTGAGTAAAATCCTGTGTGTGTGTGTGTGTATGTGTGCGTGCATGTGACTCCCTCCCTGCCTGCATGAGGACTTGTCAAGTAAATGTTCATCCCCTCTATGGGTATGACTAGTGAATTGATTAGACATTTAGACTATTTTGAGATTAGAATCGCACGGCAGGGTGTGTTGAAGTGAGTGTGAGAGTGCATGTATGTGTATGTGTGTGAGCGTGTGTATGTTTAGTATATTCTAGGAGTCGTATATCATATAATCATCCTATAGCTCTGAGGAAAACATTGTAAACCCAGTTCAAAATCAAACGGCACTCTAATTTTCCAACAACCCTGTAATAACGTTACAGTAATGCTCTGCTCCAGTCAGGTGGACCTCAATGGATAGCTGAATATAGGAGGAATTACTGTGATTCCTGCGAAAAGGTGTTCGATGAGGTGGAGGTCAGGGCTTTGCACAGGCCAGTCAAGTTCTTCCACTCCGATCTCGACAAACTATTTCTGCACTCTCTTTGTGCATGGGGGCATTGTCATGCTGAAACAGGAAAGGGTCTTCCCCAAACTGTTTCCACAAAGTCGGAAGCGTAGAATCGTCTAGAATGTCATTGTATGCCGTAACGTTAAGATTTCCCTCACTGGAACTCAGCGGCCTAGCCTGAACTATGAAAAACAGCCCCAGACCATTATTCCTCCTCCACCAAACTTTACAGTTGGCACTATGTGTTTGGGCAGGTAGCGTTCTCCTGGCATCTGCCAAACCCAGACTCCAGAGAATGCATTTCCACTGCTCCAGAATCCAATGGCGGCGAGCTTTACACCATTCTAGCCAACGCCTGGCATTGCACATGGTGATCTTAGGCTTGTGTGCGGCTGCTCGGCCATGGAAACCCATTTCATGAAGCTCCCGACGAACAGTTATTTTGCTGACGTTGCTTCCAGAGGCAGTTTGGTACTTGGTAGGTGGTGTTTCATCCTAGGACAGATGATTTTTACGTGCTACTTTCTTCAGCACTTGGCGGTCCCGTTCTGTGAGCTTGTATGGCCTACCACTTTACGGCTGAGCCATTCCACTTCACAAGTACTTACATTTGACCGGGGCAGCTCTAGCAGGGCAGAAATCTGACAAACTCATTTGTTGGAAAGGTGGCATCATATGATTGTGCCACATTGAAAGTCATTGAGCTCTTCAGTAGGCCATTCTCCTGCCAATGTTTGTCTATGGAGATTGCATGGCTTTGTGCTCGGTTTTATACACCTGTCAGTAACGGGTGTGGCTGAAATAGTCAAATCCACTAATTTGAAGGGATGTCCACATACCCTTGTGTGTAGTGTATTTATCCACTATGACTACCATTTTATCTGTTTCTTTTTTTCTCTGTTTCTCTCTCTCATTTGAATTCAGCTCCCACTGACTGCACCCTCCTTACAGACATGTTCATATACACATGCACCCTCACACGTACACACAAACACATACACACATACTGACACACAAGCCCCCCCCCCCCCCCCCCCCCAACCAACCAACCACACGCACACGTTGGATGTTTCAGCGGGAGTGGTGGCTGACAGGAACAAGTGACAGCTCCCTAATTACCTCCTCACTGTAGACACTGACGCTGCCGGAGATGCTCATTTTCCTCCCTCCATCTCTCTCCATCCATCCACCTCTCCCTTCCTCTCTCTCCATCCCTCCACCTCTCCCTCTCTCCCTCATCCTCTCCTCTCTCCCCTGTGGTGAATAATGTTCTAGGAACTTCCCATCTACATCCCCTACAGGGCAGTCAGGTCTGAGGCAAGATGGTGAGACAACCTATATGTGTCACCTCCCTCTCCACACCTCCTACACACTAGGAACAGAGGATGAGTTAGACACTCGCATGCTGCCATATATGCCAGTTGTATAGGATATGCCACCATTGGGATTTTTGCATTCTTGCTTACACAATACTCGTACTCTAAATTCATTATAGATCTTTTTGATTATTATATATATTTTTAAAGAAGAGTATATCAAAAAAGCTCAGAATAATGGAATCTTTAATATAACTTGTACGTATTGTACAGATCCAAACCAATTTGAAACTCTTTGTAGTTTGTAACTTAGTCGGGAGAGGTGGGGGAGTATGGGAGATGCTAGAGGGGTGTTTGTCTAGAATTAATACTACTCCCTGAGCTGGCAGTTGGAACCTGTTTTCACCAAGGTGTGGGGGTCATGGTTCTCCAGAGAATGATAACATTCACTGTAGAGCCCCCCCCATACAACAATAGCCCCTCCCCCATCACTCTCCACACAGCAGCAGGTGTCAAATGAAAGACCTAGATTGCATTTCCAGTCTCTGCCCGCTGGCCCCACAGGCATGTTTTTTCAATAGAAAATGGAACCTCTCACGTCCCCCCCGCCCACCCTCACATTGGGGCTGTCCACTGGGAGCAGGCACACAAACACCCGTGCTATCTAATCTGGAGAGAGGGGAATGGGAAGGAAATGCTAGGATAAGGAGAGAGGTGGAGAGAGGAGGATATGGAGAGAGAGAGGGGTTTAGAGCAGAGACAGAGGAACAATTGGAGCACGGACACATAGATAGAGAGACAAAGTGGAGAGAGAGACATGGTAGAGAGAGACATGGTAGAGTTAGAGACATGGTAGAGGGAGTTGGAATAGAGAGAGCGAGAGGTGCATGATATAGAGAGACACATGGTAGAGAGAGAGAGAGACATGGTAGAGAGAGAGAGAGACAGAGTGAGAGAGAGAGAGAGAGAGAACGAGAGAGAGAGAGACTTGAGCAGGTGGTGGCGGGGGTGTTGTTGGCCACTGTGGACAGCTGATAATGTATCAATGACAGGCGTCACTCAGGGAAGGGAGCCGCCAAGGCACTGCCAGATGAACCAGTGATAACAGTGTAGCTCATTTCTCAACATATAGCTCTATACCTGCCTGCTGCCTGCTTATGATTCAACTCCTTAACTACAGTATGCATTAGTTCATAATAAATCCACCCTTCTCTCGTTCTCTCTCTCCCTCTTCATATCCTCACTCTACCTCTCTCCCTATCCATGTAACATGAAAGCAAAAGAAGAGGTACCATATTCTTCTCGCAATTCTAAATCTCTCTAAACCACTGGGTAAGTATACAAACCACCAGCAAAGGGGCTATTCTGCTGAACTGAAGTTACTCTGTGTGTATGTGTGTGAGAGAGTGTTTGATCAGGAGTTAACACATTTGGGAGTGGAAGGGAGGGAGGCCTGTCTCAAGAAGTGAACTAATTTATAAGTGTGTGCTAAAGGGTCATTGAGGTCCTGGAGAAGGCATGTTGCTCTGTGAGAGATGGAGGGAGGAGGAGAAAGAGAGGGAGGGGTGCTGTAATGGCTTCTCAGGGTAAATTAAGAGCCAGGGAGCTGTTTGGAGCTCCGTCAGAGGAGAGGTGACCCTTATTCACACAGGTCGCACATGCCTCTTCACCACAACACACTCGTCACAACAGTTTCTCCTCCCAATCAGCTTCAGAAGGCCGTTTATCTGACTGCCACTGGCTGTGATTTATTACCCCTCTCCTCTGCTCTCTTCTTCTCCCTGCATGCCCCTGCCACTGGGCCTCAGTATCACCAGGCCTCTGCTCTGCCACTCTGGCCAGGATCTACAAGGCCTCTACACAGCCTCTTGGCTCCCCACAGGATTCACAGGCTGGTTGGGCTGTGCAACTAGGCATGCTAGCGGAATCTAATGTGGATAAGTTGGTTTTCGCTGTATGGTTGTCGTTTAGTTTTACTTTGCCAGTGCACCATCATCCCTTATCCTCTATTGTTTTACCTCTCAAGCTACCAACATATTTTATATACATCGATGACTAACGGTCAATTTGACCCCAAGAACAAACTATCGGAAAAAGCAACAATCACAGCAAAATATCAACTTATTTCTTATCAAAACAACATTAGACACGTAATTAATGTTATCAATCAAAATTACAGTTAATTTGTATATTCTGTCAAACGAAAATATCTATTTTTACTTTATATAATGTACATATTTTTTCCAAAGTACAATCTGCATGAGTACTAAAAAGCTAATTTACCTTCATTTGATTGTAGTATCATTTCGTTTTCAGAATCTTGAAGAAAATATAAATGTTGTCATGTTAATGTGGTAAAAAATACTGAAATTTAAAGGGGCAGTTTTGGAATATACTTAATTTTATTGACAAAAAATGATTCAATTCACTTAAATTTTATCCTGAGAGACATTGACCAAAAATATGTCTGTGTTTTCTTTATAATTAACTTACACCACAGCCAGCATTAGCATTGTTGTTAGTGAAGCAATGGGAGTAGTAGGGGCTAAGGCCCAAATGCACAAGAAAAGAAGATAGTTTTGGTTTTGTACACAGTCATACGATACATGGTACATAAAAGTACAATCTTAGGTGAGTACGTACATGGTTTGCTGATACAAGTCCTCCACCCTCTGGTGGTATGGATAAGTTTTAATTATGCCTCCAGAGAAAACAATATTTGTCACGATCGTGTGGAGGATTGATGGACCAAAACGCAGCTTTAGGAAAATAAGCCATCTTCTTTTATTTTAAAGATGACGAAAAATAAACACGAAACACTTAATACAAACTAACAAAACAACAAACGATCGTGAAGCTAATAAACGTCGTGCACATACAACAGGCTACAAACGTTCTGACATAGACAACTACTCACAACCAATGAGAGCCTATGGCTACCCTAAATAAGGCTCCCAATCAGAGACAACCGAAATCAGCTGTCTCTAATTGGGAACTCATTCAGGTAACCATAGACTCTCCTAGACAACTAAACATACATAGACAACACTAGACACATGTACTCCACACAAACCCATATACTATACCCAACCACCCCTTAACCATAAAAAACACCCAAAACCAACAAAACACAAACATTCCCCATGTCACACCCTGACCTAACTAAAATAATAAATTAAACAAAGAATACTAAGGCCAGGGCGTGACAATATTAAAATGAAGGTCCTATTTATCAAATTACTATAGGTGGAATTTGTTGTTTTTGGTTGCGGTCAAAATGACCCCAAAGTCCATATTGATACAGACACACTAAACAATGATTTTGATTTGTTAAGAACAAGTGGATTAAAAAATGCCTTTGTGTCAAAATTACCCCAATCGGTAGCTTGAGGGTTAAATTGCATAATGGCTGTAATGGCTTTCTTCCTGGGATGAAGGAGAGGACCAAAATGCAGCGCAGTTAGTGTTCAACATGTTTAATTAAACAATAAACGATGAACATTAACAAATAACAAAAGTGGAAGCCTAGACAGTCCTATCTGGTGCAGACCACAAACACAGAGACAGGAAACAACCACCCACAATCCCCAACACAAAACAAGCTACCTATATATGATTCTCAATCAGGGACAACGATTGACAGCTGTCTCTGATTGAGAACCATATTAGGCTGAACACAGAAACAGACGAACTAGACACACAACATAGAATACCCACCCCAACTCACGCCCTGACCAACTAAACACATACAAAACAGAAAACAGGTCAGGAACGTGACAATGGCAGGCTACTTGGTTTTAACTGGCACCTGTTAAAATCAATAATAAATTGTCTCAGTGTCTCACCCTGGTAAAATGACCACACTCGTGCTTTAAAAGGTGAACTTAGAAAGGATGAACGTAAATGGAAAGCCTGCAAACTTAAACTATTCTATGAGATAATGACGGATCTGATGAAAGATGCAAGAGCAAACTACTTCTCTACCCTGATCCCCAACTGAAAAAAAAAATTTAAGGCAATTGAGCGTTTTGTCGGTGGCGCCCTCGTATACTACGAACAGTTTTTACGATTCTTTACAGGAAATTTTGAAAATATTAGAACACAGATTGACAGTAGTCAGCCGCATACTAGCATTTCTGGTCAGGAGGCAGTTGAGGCAATACTCTGAGACCATCTACTGCTTATTTTCCCTCCTTTGAGCAAATATGCTTTGAGTCCCTCCTTGATACAGTTGCTGACATTAAGACCTCCTCCTGCCCCTTGGACGTGATCCTACTAGACTACTAACGAGGTTATGCCTACTGTTGGCCCCAGCATTCTGTCTATTGTAAATAGTTCCCTGACCTCTGTCTTCGTTCCAGCCTACTTTAAAACTGTTCTAATCCAACCTCTCCTTAAAAAGCTCAATCTAGACCCCTCCTCACTGAATAATTATAGACTGATCGCCAAGCTTCCTTTTTTGTCTAATATGTTAAAAAAAAATCGTTTTCAAGCAGCTGGTGGCTCATTTCTGTATGAACAACTTATTTGAAAAATTCCAGTTGGGCTCCCGCTCACTTTTACAGCACGGAATCTGCTTTATTGAAAGTGAGTAATGACCTTCTGTCGGCTGCCGATGCTGGTGAATGCGCTATTCTAGTTCTTGTGGTTCTCAGTGCCACGTTTGACACTATTGATCATAACATCCTTGTTGTCCGGTTGGAGAGGTGGGTGAGAATCTGCAGCGTTGCCCTCGACTGGTTCAGGTCATATTTATGTGGCAAACGTTTCTTAGTAAGCATGTGTGGTGCAGTATCGTCCCCGGCACCTATTCACTATGGTGTCCCTCAGGGGTAAATTCTGGGCCCTATCCTTTTTCCCTGTATATGCTTCCCCTTGGTGACATCATCCACAATCATAACATTCCGTTTGACTGTTATGTGGATGACACACAGCTCTATTTACCAATCAGACCGAGTGACATGCACCAGCATTTGCTATTAAGGCCCCTAGCCTTTGTAATGGTCTGCCAGAGGAGATCAGGCGTGCAGATTCCGTGCCTCTTTTTATATCCCTGCAGAAGACACACTTTTATAAAGATGCTTTTAATGTATGATTTCAATGATCTATCTTTTTGTATTATTTCTCCTTCCTCTTGTTTTTGTTTATTTTTTAGTACTTCTATTTATTTTAATATTCTATGATGTGAAAGACTTTGTTACTTAAATTGAAAAGAGCTATACAAACAAAGTTTCTCTTTCTCTCTCTCCCTCTCTCTCTTTCTCTCTCTCTCACTCTCTCTTTCTCTCTCTCTCCGCCTCTCTCTTTCTCTCCCTGCCTCCCTCACTTGTCTATCCACACCCCTTCCCCACTCCCTTGGTAGAAGTTCATATTTTACTATGCTGTGCTCATTGAATAGCAAGGGCCTCTAGAAAGACAGACAGAAAAGAGGGGGTTGATTTTAAGGCAGAGTAAAGGAATGTCCTTCCTCTCTGGTTGATGATGGATGTTGGTGGTTGTCTGGACCAGGGGGTCACTGCCCAACTCTGGGCCCCTCTGACGTATGGGGTATTCTCCATCACCAGCCCCCGGACTGAGAGAGTTTTACAGATAGGGGCCCAGTCTCCATTCAATTGTCATCTGTAAAGGAACCCCTTTAAAGCAGGGCTACATACAGTAACTCTAGTCCTGAAAGGCTACTTCCTGGTTTTTGTTTTGTCCTCTGCACTTCATTGATTAAATAATGTCACTGATTGCACACACCTGGTTTCCCAGATTAGGAAGTGCAAATAAAAAACATCAAACACAGCAGCTCTAATAAAACTGAACGATTAACTTCTCTAGCTGTATTTCTTTTTATAAAAATGGCATTTTATGTCATTAGGATCGCAATGACATAACCATAATGACATATAAAATAATAATGTGGAGCTAGCTACATTTCTGCGGCAGACATTGAAAGCAGAATGAGGAGATGAGAGAGGATGGAAGGGGCTGGTGTTTGTCTAATTATTAAACTGACATTGGAATATCTACGCCTCATCTGGATCATTTGTATCCTCCTGATTAGGAATAAAATGGGGTTAGATCCGGGCCCCCAATTAAAAATGTTCAAAAGTTGTAATTACAGCAGCTAATGTCCTCCCCGATCTGTCTTCAACCTTTATTGTGCCGGAACAAATTCCAGTGTCTGATGCCTGAAATTGCAGAGTGAGAAAATTACAGTGGAGAAAAAATGTGAAGGGACTTAGTGGTGGATGAAGCAACGTTACGCCACGGTTAATTACTAGCTCATTAGCACCAGTGCTTAGCCATGTGGACTGTAGCCGTGGAACAGCTGAGAATAACACATGCACCATGCTAGGGTTGAGGGAGAGGATACCATTGTGTTACATGTTCTGAAACAGTATGTCTTCATTCACCTAGTTAGTTTTCTGTATTTACTTTTAAATAAACTCCTGATAAAATGTCATCATGGGAAATGTGTATGGTTAGTTTATACAGATTTTCAAAGGACTTGAGCTAGTTTTTGCAAAGGATGCTATTGTGGCCACTCCGAAAAATCAATTGTCAAAAATAGTGGATGCATTTCCATCTAGTTTTGAAGAAAATAATTATCAGGAACTATCAATGTATCTAAAGTACCCCCCCCCCCCCCCCCACCCCCATATCTCCGCGAACCCTTCCCATCCCCCAGGCTTCCAGATGTTGCCGTCACCCCTGCTCTGTGGAGGCACGGCAGTGTGGAACAGCCCCAAGTGATGACAATAAACACCTCAGTCATAACCCGAGCCCACCATTTGCATATTTGCCTGGCTTAATTTGAGAGGGAAGTATGCAAATGAATGCAAAATGAAATCCATCTCCTAATGACATGAGACGATTAAACAATTTTTATGCTTAAATATTCTGTTTAATGAAATCAAACGGGCCCACGTGCCCCGACACATTTGCCTCAGCATGGCAAAATTAGAGAATATAAAGAGGAAAAACTAGAAAGAAGAAAGGAAAGCAAAAGAGAGGGAGAAGAGAAGGAGACTGCCTGTGCTTGGTTTGCATGACAGCCTTTTAAAGTGTCCCTCACCAGAAAAAATTAAATCATTATCTCTTCTGCAAGCTCCTGAATACAAAATAGTTTTTTATGATGTTAAAATATTCTGGATTTTTATTTATTTAATTCCACACATACTTCTTTGGAATACAAATGGTAGAAAAAACTCACACAGAAAACATTACTTTTCCTTTAAAAAAAAATCTGCAGACAGTTAAGATGAACAGACTATTTGAAATCATACTATATCAATATAAGATGGCTATATTAGCTAGTAGTTCTAATTTCTGTGTGAAGAAACAAAAGGGGCTATATTGGTACAGTCCTAAGCCCAGCTCAGTGCACAAGGTGCAGAACATTCATGATTACAGAACACCTAGGATGGAGTGATTGAGATAGAGAGAGGAGGGGATAAAGAGAGCATCAAAATACATGGAGAGAGAGAAAGAAGAGATGGTAGAGAGAGTAATATGCCACCGCTTAATTGTGGGTGCCGCACAGAGGCAATGACTAATGACCTTTCCCTAACGCTGTTCAAGCCGTGAGCTGTGCATTAATTTAAAGGGGGTTATTATTATGTTTTAGCTTCATAGCTGATTAATCACTGGGATTTATTCTCAGCCTACCACCACCACACCATGCAGAACAGAACAGAACAGCCATAGCCCTGTCAACCAACCATCAAGCTCATAGTGTAGGTGCACATGTCTTTGAAATGCAAATGTTTAACAAGATCCTCAGAGGAGAGGCTTAGGTGCGGGGTGGTTGTCAGGTTGTGGTGCTCTGGGAAAGAGTATCAGAGGTAGTGGAATTACAGGTAGTGGAAGAACCTGTGCCTATTATGTGTATATAGGATGTGGAAAACAACTACTATGACATTGGACGCTATGTGCATCCCATACGGGACTGTTTTGTGCTGTCCCAGTTTGAGCTGGACTGGCTGTATGTTGAGTGATGGGGATGGTATAGTGCTAGTCTGTTTCTGGTCTGGGTGACAGTCTGAGACAGCCATTATGAATGATTGGCTGGGATCACTTAGCTGTATGCGTTACATAAAGGCAGTCAGTCAGGCAGCCTCAGCACCACAGAGCAGACCCTCAGATTTCTCCAAGCTGATCCTTTGTTGCCTCCTAATTCTGTTGGCTTATGTAATAAACGCTGTCTTCCATCAGCTGGGAGGCTCATTTAAGTAGGAATCCTTCCTGGTTGTTCTCCTCTCCCAGGAGGATGAAATAGATGAAGTACTGGAAGCTGTTGTTCACTCTGCTGCTAGCTAGCCACAGTGAGTTTAGAGACTGTGGAGTGTACCAAACAGATAGGGCAGAAACTATGATAACATGCAGCCGGGATTAACTCCGTGCCATATAGCCAAGTAAAATTAGCTAACTGCAGTTAGAGCTGCCCCTTGAAATGAAACGAAGGAAAGGTGGAGGGGAGGTGTACGACTACGAAACAAGAGAAGAAGAAATAAGCCCTATCTTCCATCTATCATCATGGGAAACGTCCGCTCGCTTGCTAACAAGACGGAGAAACTAGTGGCATCAACAAAACATTAGGATCACCTTCCTAATATTGAGTTGCAACCCCTTTTGCCCTCAGAACAGCCTCAATTTGTTGGAGCATGGTCTGTACTAGGTGTCGAAAGCATTCCACAGGGACGCTGGCCCATGTTGGCTCCAAAGCTTCCCACAGTTGTGTCAAGTTGGCTGATGTCCTTTGGGTGGGGGACCGTTCTTGATACACATGGAAAACAGTTGAGAGTGAAAAACCCAGCAGCTTTGCAGTTCTTAACACACTCAAACTGGTGCGCCCGTTACCTACTACCATACCCCTTTCAAAGGCACTTAAATATTTTGTCTTACTCATTCACCCTCTGAATGGCACGCATACACAATCAAGCTCTCAATTGTCTCAAGGCTTAAAAATCCTTCTTTAACCAGTCTCCTCCCCTTTATCTACACTGATTGAAGTGGACTTAACAAGTGACGTCAA
Organism: Salvelinus fontinalis; assembly: GCF_029448725.1. Classification (NCBI taxonomy): domain Eukaryota; kingdom Metazoa; phylum Chordata; class Actinopteri; order Salmoniformes; family Salmonidae; genus Salvelinus; species Salvelinus fontinalis. The sequence goes on along the minus strand of NC_074668.1, from coordinate 33,525,109 downwards.
TAAGAGCTCATAGCTTTCACCTGGATTCACCTGGTCAGTCTATGTCATGAAAAGAGCAAGCATTCCTAATGTTTTGTACACTCAGTGTTTATGAGAATACATCTGCAAATGAGCCTGTTATAATTCACTGAAACATGGTTAACGGAGGTCATACCAGATTCCCATGTGGGGATGGATGATTTCACGATTGTTAGATCGGAAAGGAGCTGGAAACTTTCCAGAAAAAGTAAGGGTGGAGGCATCTGTCTGTATGTAAACAATCAATGGTGCCACATTAACCATATCTCGGTGAATGAGAGGATTTGTTCCCCTCATGTGGAGCTGTTAGCAATAGGCTGCCGGCCATACTATTTACCTAGAGAGTTCTCTAACGTGACAGTGATTGTTGTTCACATTTCGCCTTCCGCAAACTGACCACAGACACTATCCATAGTCACCACAGATCTATTCAACTGATCATCCGAGTCGACGGTCACTATCTCTGGAGATTTCAACCGCTGCTCGCTGACCACGACACTTTCTACCTTCAAGCAATATGTTAAAGTTTGACAAGACCATTGACCTTCTCTACTCTAACGTGGAAGATGCCTACTGCTCGACTGCTCCGTCTCCGCTGGGACAGTCTGAACACAACCTCGTCAAGCTGCTACCAAAGAACCACCCAGTGGTCCAGAGGCAACGCGTCACTCAGGCGGTGGTTCATGAATGGACACCTGAAGCTGAGGAGGCACTACAGAGCTGCTTTGAAGGTACGGATTGAAATGTATTTGTAGACGACTGGGGGGAAGATCTTAATGGTCTCTCTGAATGCATAGCAGTCTATGTTAACACCTGAACTGACAATGTTTTGCAACGCAAAATGTAACCAAGGAGGCGCTGAATAAGAAAAAGAAGGCTATTGCAACTGGAAATAGGGATTAGTTGAGAGTAGTGCAGAAGGAGAATAAATGGCTGAACAGGAAAGGCAAACATGAATACAAACTGAAGTTAAAACGCAAGCTGCAAGCGAAAACATGAAAGTGGTATGGGATGGGACGAAGAAGATAAAAGGCTACACCACCAGGGGGCGACTACAGAGTGATCAAGGAGTGGACAGCCACAGAGTTTAACCCGTTTTTTTACCAGATTCGATATGTATGATTTCTCAGCAGAGCAACAGCATATAGGGGAGGTGCTGGACTCTGATCTGGGAAGCACTGAGTCCATGAGCATCTGGGAGGAACAAGTGGTGAAGCAGCTGAAGAGGATCAGTCCCAGTAAGTCAGCAGGGCCTGATGGGGGTTAAAGCCAGAGTACTCAAGGTGCTGTATGTGCTAATCAACTGGCATTCATACTGCAGCATATTTTCAACTTGTCCCTAATACCATCAGATATTCCTAGTAAATGGAAAACATCCTGCATGATGCCCATCTCAAAGACAGCAGGAGGGACTGCGATAAAAGACTTTAGACCAGTGGCTTTGACCTCACAAGTCATGACAAGACCCGCAGGGGACGGTCCTGTCACCTTTCGTGTGTACACAAACTACTTTACAACCAACAATGAGTACGGTTACATGCATACAATAATGAGATTATTGTGAATAGTCAGATTAATATAATAGTTTGATGTCAATGTTTACATGCTTTGCAAGAAGAACAATTTCCTGAATAATCCTGTTTACATGGACACATCTGAAATCAGGCTACCTGATGGGACTTGGATAAATGCAGAAAATTGACAATCCAAATAATCGTTCTACCACAGTGACCATGGCATTTTTGTTGGAACATATGAAGTTTGAATGTGAAAAGCATTTCTAAGATGAATACTTCCCACAAAAGAAACAAATTTGCGCTGCTCATGCTAGCACACGTGTAGATCTAATACACCGCTGTAACTCTGATGTTCTAATCACTTGAAAGATTGCTCAAAAAACCAGGAGTTTTAATTAGCGTATGATTATGTTTACATGACAATACTCGGTCAACTGCCATAATCAGTTTAATATCGAATTATTGGTGTGAATGTAAATGTACTCAATGAACTGAGCCACTTACATAAATTGTCTGATGACTGTTACAGTGAACTGTGTCATGAGAGGAGATGATGCTCATCACAGCCTAGTGGTTAGAGCATTGGACTTGTAACCGTAAACTTTGCAAGAGCGAATCACCGAGCTGACAAGGTGAAAATCTGTTGTTCTGCCCCTGAACAAGTCAGTTAACCCACTGTTCCTAGGCCGTCATTGAAAATAAGAATTTGTTCTTAACTGACTTGCCTGGTTAAATAAAGGTTTTAAAAAATCACAGGGAAACAACAGTCCTTTGTGAAATGGTGTGAGGCCAATTACTTGCACCTGAATGTACTGAAGACCAAGGAGCTAGTGGTAAATAGAAATATGTTTTTAATCTAATTGTTATTAATGCTGAAGAGATTACTACTCTTAACTCTTCTAAGTACTTGGGGGTAATAGTGGACAACAAACAGAACTGGAAAGAGAACTCCCACAGTGTCAACAGAAAACCCCAATCCAGACTGTACTTTTTAAGGAAGCTTAGGTCTTTTAATGTCTGTGACAAAATGCTTTGCAAGTTCTACAGCAATGTCGTGGCGAGTGTAGTGAGTTATGCCATTGTGTGCTGGAAAGGGAGTTTAGCCATGGAGGACTTAAACAAGCTGGATAAAAATCATCATTAAAGCCAGCGCTACAATTGGCTGTAGACTGGAATCTATGCAGGACATGATCATAAAAAAGCTGCAAGTAAAAACATACAGCAGTATGATACAACACAGCAGCATCTTCAGTAACAGGTTCATCCTGGAGAGAAGTTCCACAGAGAGGTTCACACAGTCATTGTTACCCACAGCCATGAGGCATTTCAATGAGTGTAATTGATGAACTGTTTTATGATGTATTCTGATTTGAATGTTGTTGTTGCTTGTTTTTCCTCCAGAGTAGGATAGAAAAACAGCATGTTACTCTTTACGGTTTTCTTAATGTGTTGTTTTTATCATGTGTCTATCATTGTTGTGTCCTGTCCTTTATGTTATTGATTATGTAGGCTGTGATACAACAAGTTCCCAAGTTGAGATTCATAAAGTAATACTCCCCTCTCTCTATTGCTACAGTGTCTGTCTGTGTACGGCAGACTGTTCAGCCTGTGGTGAATTTACAGGAGGCAGAGACAGTTGGCTTGTAGCGGGTGGACGCCGAGCGCCGCCCAAACAAGGAGAGGACCCGACTTCGGCGGAAGTCGTGACATGGCTATGTCTGTACTGTACTTATGGTGGGCAACAGTTGACTGTGCATTTAATCATTTATATTGCTAAAAGTGTATGGCTCACTAAAAATCATTGCGCTTAGACTTAATCTCTATCTTTATAACAGCAATTAGATGAGTTAGTGGAGCGCATGCTCTGAAAGGTACAAACACATAGACATTTTTATTAAACTAAGCAAGTCAGTTAAGAACAAATTCTTATTTACAATGACGGCCTACCCCGGCCAAACCCAGACAACACTGGGCCAGCTGTGCGCCGCCCAATCATGACTGGATGTGATGCAGCATGGATTTGAATCAGGTACTGCAGAGACACCTCTTGCACTGGGATGCAGTGTCTTAGACCACTGCACAACTCAGGAGCCCATATGCTCATGCAGAGTCACAATTTCCCTTTTCCTGTTGCCAAAATACTGTGGGTAGCTTCATCTGGCTGTTGTTCATCGATGGGTTTCAGACTCCCTCAACAAGGTCCTCCTCTCATCCACCCCAGAGCTCCAAATGATGCAGCGGCAGGGCCAAGCCATCTCCCTGCCTACTACATGGCACACTGCCAACAATCATAACACAGCCATGATGTCAGACCGTCGCACAGGGTCGTGACGGACCTGAGAACACAGTTCCCTCTCTGTGTATATCTGTCTGTACCTCTGCCTGTCTCTCTGCGTGTGTGTTTCCATTTGGGTGCATTTATGTTAGAGCATGTGTTTGGATTTTGTTTATGTATTGGTGTATGCAGAGGCATCATGCCCATAAGAGGCACGTGCCGTCTCAGGTTAGTCCTCTTTCTTTCTTTTTGGGGTAAAAAAAATGTGCTGTTCTATCTCTGTAATACTACTAGCCACATAGCAATTTTATGAAGTTGGCTTTAGATAGCCCGGATAAGTTCCCAATCTCCCAACTTCATTACTAGCTACCAAGAAACCATCTCAGGCTATCAATCAAGTTCAAGTAGTGAGCTTGTCTAACTTTCTTAGCTGGCATGCCTGCTGGCAAGGTTGGTAGACTTTAGAAAAGCAAGCAATTACTAAATGTATTGAAAATGACTCACATTCCTTTCAATCTTTTACCCAGATTTTAGCAGAGATACAGAGAAGCATATTTTGTAAAAAAAAATAATAGAAACACCAGTCAGGAGGATAGAGATAGATCAAGAGGTAGGCTTAGAAAATAAGTATTTTCAGGTGTTTGAAAATACAAAATTCTCCAACTTCCCCAGCCATCCTCACATCTTTGTGTCCACCCAGATTTTTTGGGGTGTGTGTGTGTATGTGTTAATATCAGGGATTTGGGTCTGGGTGCACAGTGATCTGAGAGGTGGGGAACTGGATTATTAACCCTTAACATTGAGCTTGATGTGGTTTGCTGAAATTACAGCACTGGGGGATTTATGTGATCCCCATAATCCCGGGGACCTTGATGCTCCAAATCCATTGTCATGCCTCATTTTTATGGAGGGAAATTTCCATGACTTCAGCTCCCCACTTAGATTGCACTCCACATACCCAACCCCACACACACACACAGCTGCCATCCATTCAGCATCACAATGTAAATACTCCGGCATCACATTTCATTGGGGCTGTCTTTGATGTTATTTCACTGCTTTATTGGTGTTTTATGTGCTTATTTCTTACTTTAGGCTGATTATAATGACTTGTAATGCCCAAAGAGATTAATGGAGTAGTGCACTGTATGGAAGGAGAAATGTAAAAAATAATACTTTTGGTCCTTTTTGTGTATAGTATTAGTTTGTTGGAGGAGGGGAAGAGGGTGTCTGGAACATGTTAGCTTCATTCCTTCCATAGATATTTCGTGTTTATTCATCCATGAATCCCTTATTTAATGGCTTATTCTTAGCCACAGTGATGCAGTTGTTTACAGATACAGGAAGGTCACCACATAATCATCAATGAAAATCTATCCGAGTGACTTTGAGCCACCTCCACCATGACTCCTACACCTAACAGCAGGTGTCCTGTGTGTGGGAAATTCACAGATATTTAGACTTGATTCAAACTAACAGGAGGATCTGAGATCGTGCGATTAAAAAAAAAAATGTCTCTGGGCAATAAATGATTTCTCACAACATTTGCATGCACATATGCTTTTTGTCTTTGAAATACATTTCCCTTGAAGTATCAAACAGTTAATTAGGGTGTGTGTGTGTGAGGGGGGGGGGGGGTTATGTATGTGGGAGAGCAATAGGAGAAGTAGAAAAAATACATAATCTCTCTCTCTCTCTCTCTCTGCGTGATGGTGATTTAATCCCTCTCACCAGCTGGAAAGATAAATATTCCACAGTGGAGAGTGAGGCCTCTGCCTCTCCACTCACGCAGACCGGAGATGAGGGAAAAAGTTTTGCTCTCCACAGAGCTCAGACACCTGAGTGCCTTAATAAAGTAATCCACTCAGCCACGCAGACAAAGGGATGGCTGCAGAGGCTAGGCCTCACACGCGTGCACATTTTGTTGAGAAAAACGTTTCAATTTTCATTTTGAGAAAAGTAGGGAACGTTTCCCATATATTTCTGGCATATTGCCAACTTCTAGCATCGTGACAGGCAGCAATCATGTCCTGGAGCAGTTTGGAAGATTTCTTCACTGTTAAGAGTTAAAGACTTGAGGATGTGCATGAAACATACCATATGACAAAAAAATATGTTCCAAACATTTGTTGATAATGCCTACAGGGTATGCATTTAAAGGAGCAAATATTGGTTTGAGAAAATTTCCCAATTGTAACCTTGTTGAAATACTGTACATACGGTAGGCCTATAAATATAAGAACATAACCTACTCAGTCTTTACATATGCTTTGATTATTGTAACCTTAGTACTCTACGCTATTCATATTGCATGTACATTTTCCAGGCCCCATCCTGCTGGTTTTCCCTGAAGGGAGAAAGTGTTCCTGGGCCTGACTCATGCTTTCTGTTTGGAGAGGTCCAGTCCAGCCTGGCCAGCCCAACTGGAGGCTGTGTTTTTACACGGTCTCAGGCCAGACTATGGGGGCCTATTTTCACACCCAGGTGCTTTCCAAAGAAAACCTCCAGCAGAGGCCTCATGACCCCCCCCCCCCCCCCCCCCCCCCCCCCCGGCCTCGGCCCCACCCAGCCATGCACTGAAAACCATACATACTGGCTCATATAGCTCAGACTTGGTTGTATGCTCCAATCATATAGCTATAAAAACATACAGAAATCAAATTGAACTTTAATACCAAGGCATCATATACACCAACTACCACAATGTAATAACATTTCAACTGCTATAGGAAATAAAACTGTTTAAAAGAGAATTAACTGCAAATGTGTAGAAATATATAGAGTGCCTAGTGAAACATCGATACACCTCTTGCACAGTCTTCACATTTTGTTGGGATGTAGGGTTCTATTCAGTCTGTAAAGCTGAAGCGTTACAAATTCTGCAATAGAAATTTTACGGTTGAGCCGACATATACAGCATTTACCGTGAATGCAGTCTTTGCTACGCCTTTTAATTTCATCCACTCTGTAACGCTGCATTTCGGATTGAATAGAGCCCTGACTATTTGCTACACGTCCTACTCCACATTTTCGAAGTGAAATAAAATTATAGAACATTTTCCAAATGAATTAGTAAAAAATTAAACAAGATGCTTTGATTGTGTTTTCAAGTATTGTGGTGGCAGCATGATGTTATGGGTATGCTTGTCATCTTCAAGGACTAGGGAGTTTAGATCAAAAGAAAGATTAAATGAGCATAGTTCAGGTAAAAGTTAGAGGAAACCCCACCTCATTCTTCTGAAATCCTAAACCTGGGATTATTTTTATTTCAGTTATATTTTTCAGTGGGACAATTACACAAATGTTAATGCCAAAGACACACCAGAATGGTGAGGTGGTGAGTGTTCCTGAACGGCCCAGTCTCAGTCCTGACTTAACTTTGCTTAAAAATCATCTGAGACAATGTTTGAATATTGCTGTCCATCAATGATTTCCAACTAAATGTACTGAGGTTGAGCAATTTTGACAAAAACAATGGATCTACAGTATGTTTCCCTAAGAGTTGTGCAAAGTTGGTAGAATCTTATTCAAAATTATCCACAGCTGTAATGGCAGCCAAAGGTGCTTCCACTAAGTATTAACTCTGGGGTGAGGAGACATACGCTATCAAGAATTTTTTTAATTTACTATTTGGAAAAGCGGATATGTGATTTGATAACTACAGTGCATTCTGAAAGTATTCAGACCGCTTGACTTGTTCCACATTGTGTTACGTTACAGCCTTATTCTAAAATTGATTCAATAAATAAATCTACACACAATACCCCATAAAGACAAAGGGAAAACAGTTATTTTGACATTTTTGCCAATTCATAAAAAAACAGAAATACCTTATTTACATAAGTATTCAGACCCTTTGCTATGAGACTCGAAATTGAGCTCATGTGTATCCTGTTTCCATCATCTTTGATTGGAGTCCACTTGTGATACATTCAATTGATTGGATATGATTTGGAAAGGCACACACCTACCTATATAAGGTCACACAGTTGACGTGCATGTCAGAGCAAAAACCAAGCCATGAGGTCGAAGGAATTGCCCGTAGAGCTCCGATATAGGATTGTGTTGAGGCACAGATCTGGGGAAGGGTACCAAAAAAATGTCTGCAGCATTGAAGGTCCCCAAGAAGAACACAGTGGCCTCCATCATACTTAAATGGAAGAAGTTTTGAACAACCAAGACTCTTCCTAGAGCTGTATGCCTGGCCAAACTGAGCAATCGTGGGAGAATGGCTTTGGACAGAGAGGTGACCAATAACCAGATGGTCACTCTGACAGAGCTCCAGAGTTCCTCTGTGGAGATGGGAGAACCTTCCAGAAGGACAACCATCTCTGCACCACTCCACCAATTAAGCCTTTATGGTAGAGTGGCCAGAGGGAAGCCACTCCTCAGTAAAAGGCACATGACAGCCCACTTGGAGTTTGCCAAAAGGCACCTAAAGGATGCAAATCCATGAGAAACAACATTCTCTGATCTTATGAAACCAAGATTGAACTCTTTGGCCTGAATGCCAAGCGTCACATCTGGAGGAAACCTGGTACCATCCCTATGGTGAAGCATGGTGGCGGCAGCATCATGCTATGGGGATGTCTCCCGACCCCTCCTGTCTCAGCCTCCAGTATTTATGCTGCAATAGTTTATGTGTCGGGGGGCTAGGGTCAGTCTGTTATATCTGGAGTATTTCTCCTGTTTTATCCTGTCTTGTCCTGTGTGAATTTAAGTATGCTCTCTCTAATTCTCTCTCTTTCTTTCTTTCTCTTTCTTTCTTTCTTTCTTTCTCTCTCTCTCTCGGAGGACCTGAGCCCTAGGACCATGCCTCAGGACTACCTGGCATGATGACTCTTTGCTGTCCCCAGTCCACCTGGTCGTTCTGTTGCTCCAGTTTCAACTATTCTGCCTGCAGCTATGGAGCCCTGACCTGTTCACCGGACGTGCTACCTGTCCCAGACCTGCTGTTTTCAACTCTCTAGAGACAGCAGGAGCGGTAGAAATACTCTGAATGATCGGCTATGAAAAGCCAACTGACATTTACTCCTGAGGTGCTGACCTGTTGCACCCTCTACAACCACTGTGATTATTATTATTTGACCCTGCTGGTCATCTCTGAACATTTGAACATCTTGGCCATGTTCTGTTATAATCTCCACCCGGCACAGCCAGAAGAGGACTGGCCACCCCCATAGCCTGGTTCCTTTCTAGGTTTCTTCCTAGGTTCTGGCCTCTCTAGGGAGTTTTTCCTAGTCACCGTGCTTCTACACCTGCATTGCTTGCTGTTTGGGGTTTTAGGCTGGGTTTCTGTATAGCACTTTGTGACATCAGCTGATGTAAGAAGGGCTTTATAAATACATTTGATTGATTGATTGATGTTTTGGGATTGGAAGACTAGTCAGGATCAAGGGAAAGATGAACGAAGCAAAGTACAGAGAGATCCTTGATGAAAACCTGCTCCAGAGCGCTCAGGACCTCAGACTGGGGCAAAGGTTCACCTTCCGACAGGACAACGACCCTAAGCACACAGCCAAGACAATGCATGAGTGAATGTCCTTGAGTGTCCCAGCTAGAGCCCAGACTAGAACCCGATCGAACATCTCTGGAGAGACCTGAAAAAAGCTGTGTAGCAACGCTCCCCTTCTAACCTGACAGATCTTAAGAGTATCTGCAGAGAAGAATGGGAGAAACTCCCCAAATACAGGTGTGCCAAGCTTGTAGATTCATACCCAGGAAGACTCAAGGCTGTAATCGCTACCAAATGTGCTTCCACAAAGTACTGTGTAAAGTGTCTGAATACTTATGTAAATGCACAAATTTCTAAATAACCTGCTGTGTGTAGATTGATGAAGGGAAAAAACTGTTTAATCCATTTTAGAATCAGGCTGTAACGTAACAAAATGTGGAAAAAGTGAAGGGGTCTACATTTTTTCTTAATGCACTGTACGTCCGACCAAGTCAACCGTTTGACTTTCACAGACAGAAAATGTTTATGACCCAGTCAACACACATGGACACACACGCACAATCACTCACACACACTCCTCAAAATATCACTCCAACAGCTCTATTTTGGAATCAAAGAGGCTATGCATATATAATAATTACATTCCATATATCTTCCAAAATCCCATTTCCATCAGTGGTAATTCTGCAGCACAGGAGTAATGAGTGTATTATGCAGCTGTGACAGCAGTAGCTCCCTCTCTAACCCCTCCCCACCATCCATACAGAACCCCCCCTGGTTCTGCTAGACTGCTGAACAGTCAAAGTGGAGGGAAAAATATGCAAAATGGGGGAATTTTCACTTTGTGTTTGCAGAGTGATGGAGACAGGGGAGGCAGGGTAAGGGGAGAGCACTGTTAGAGGTAGCCTACCCCAGTGCTTTTTATTCATCATAATGTCTGAAAATATAAAAAACTCAGTTTACTATCTAAAGCAGAGCCCCTGATTTTACTCCATTTATCATAAAGGTGTTTTCAATATTCCTTTTTTATATCATAGTTGATTAATATTTAGCTGAAAATATTTAGCTGGATATGAAACAACAAAAAACAAAAATCCACAACAAAAATCTCAAGCAGTTTAGAGCAGTAGGAGACAGGCCCCTTGAGCCAGAGAGGTTATAATCTCAAATTACATGTACTGTTGTACTGTCTGTGATAATTTCCCACTTGAGCCCAAGCGATTAAAAGGGGCATATTGCCTACTGTACCAGTGCACCAGAGGGAGTGGGGGAATGAATAAATGAGTGTAGAAATAAGTAGGCCAGTGATTGAGTGAAGAAATTATTGAGCAAGTAAATGAAGAAAATGTTTGAGTGAGCGAGCGAGTGAGCGGTCAAGACATTGAGTATGTTTGTGACTGAGTAACCAAGTAGTTCTGAAAGCCACACACTAATGGCAATCCAAACAAACAGTTGTAAGTGCTGCAGTGTTCGCTCACCGTGGGCCCTGAGAAAAGCCCCATCAACCCAATGAATGAGGCCATTCTGCCCCTGCACAGCCTCTTATTAAAATCAATTAATGGTGGGGAGGGAGGCCCCTGTAAAACCTGACTTGTTGGTCTCTAAGGGTCTCTGCGACACATTGCCTTTCTGGATCACTTGGGCCACATGGAACTTCCCCAATCGTGGCCCATAACTCACTTTTACGAGGGCTTCATTGGCTAATGATGCTGGTTGCATGAGCAGTTAGCGAGAGAGTGTTTCTGTATTTGGTTGCCAATCCTGATCTCTCTCTCTCTTCCCCCTCTGCTACCCTACCTGTGTAGTGATCCATGCCTCGCCACACTACTGTTAATGATGTAGGGAGAGCAGGTTCTTTCACAGGAAGAGTAGAGGATGATTATTTGTACACCAGAAGTCATTTAGCCATGTAACCATCTAAAGAAACACATTTAGATCAAATTAAATAAATTGTATTTGTCACGTGCACCGAATACAGCAGGTGCAGACTTTACCGTGAAATGCTTGCTTACGAGCCCTTCCCAACGATGCACATTTAATAAAATAACACAAGAGGAATAAAATAAAATAGACCAAAAAAATGCTATATACGGGGAGTACCAGTACCAGATCAATGTGCAGAGGTACGAGGTATTCGAGAGAAATATTTACATATAGGCAGGGTAAAGTGACTAGGCATCAGTATAGATAATAATAAGAGTAGAATAAAGAACAGAGTAGCAGCAGCAAATGATGAGTGTAAAAGCGTGTGTGTTTGTACTGTATGTGTGTTTGTGTTGTGTCGCATTTTGTGTGGGAGCGTCAATGTAGTGTGTGGCAGTGAGTGTGTAGTGTGTGTAGACAGTATAATATAGTGAGTGTGTAGTGTGTGTGTAGACAGTATAATATAGTGAGTGTGTAGTGTGTGTAGACAGTATAATATAGTGAGAGTGTAGTGTGTGTGTAGACAGTATAATATAGTGAGTGTGTAGTGTGTGTAGACAGTATAATATAGTGAGTGTGTAGTGTGTGTAGACAGTATAATATAGTGAGTGTGTAGTGTGTGTAGACAGTATAATATAGTGAGTGTGTAGTGTGTGTAGACAGTATAATATAGTGAGTGTGTAGTGTGTGTAGACAGTATAATATAGTGAGTGTGTAGTGTGTGTGTAGACAGTATAATATAGTGAGTGTGTAGTGTGTGTAGACAGTATAATATAGTGAGTGTGTAGTGTGTGTAGACAGTATAATATAGTGAGTGTGTAGTGTGTGTAGACAGTATAATATAGTGAGTGTGTAGTGCGTGTAGACAGTATAATATAGTGAGTGTGTAGTGTGTGTAGACAGTATAATATAGTGAGAGTGTAGTGTGTGTGTAGACAGTATAATATAGTGAGTGTGTAGTGTGTGTAGACAGTATAATATAGTGAGTGTGTAGTGCGTGTAGACAGTATAATATAGTGAGTGTGTAGTGTGTGTGTAGACAGTATAATATAGTGAGTGTGTAGTGTGTGTAGACAGTATAATATAGTGAGTGTGTAGTGTGTGTAGACAGTATAATATAGTGAGTGTGTAGTGCGTGTAGACAGTATAATATAGTGAGTGTGTAGTGTGTGTAGACAGTATAATATAGTGCGTGTAGACAGTATAATATAGTGAGTGTGTAGTGTGTGTAGACAGTATAATATAGTGAGTGTGTAGTGTGTGTAGACAGTATAATATAGTGAGTGTGTAGTGTGTGTAGACAGTATAATATAGTGAGTGTGTAGTGCGTGTAGACAGTATAATATAGTGAGTGTGTAGTGTGTGTAGACAGTATAATATAGTGAGTGTGTAGTGTGTGTAGACAGTATAATATAGTGAGTGTGTAGTGTGTGTAGACAGTATAATATAGTGAGTGTGTAGTGCGTGTAGACAGTATAATATAGTGAGTGTGTAGTGTGTGTAGACAGTATAATATAGTGAGTGTGTAGTGTGTGTAGACAGTATAATATAGTGAGAGTGTAGTGTGTGTGTAGACAGTATAATATACTGAGTGTGTAGTGTGTGTAGACAGTATAATATAGTGAGTGTGTAGTGTGTGTAGACAGTATAATATAGTGAGTGTGTAGTGTGTGTAGACAGTATAATATAGTGAGTGTGTAGTGTGTGTAGACAGTATAATATAGTGAGTGTGTAGTGTGTGTAGACAGTATAATATAGTGAGTGTGTAGTGTGTGTAGACAGTATAATATAGTGAGTGTGTAGTGCGTGTAGACAGTATAATATAGTGAGTGTGTAGTGTGTGTAGACAGTATAATATAGTGAGTGTGTAGTGTGTGTAGACAGTATAATATAGTGAGTGTGCATAGGTTCAGTGTGCGTAGGGTCCGTGCAGATAGTCCGGGTAACCATTAATTGACTCTTTAGCAGTCTTATGGCTATTTAGCAGTCTTATGACTTGGTGGTAGAAGCTGTCTTGGAGCCTGTTGGTTCAAGAGCTGATGCTCCGGTGCTGTTTGCCGAACGGTAGGAGAGTGAACAGTCTATGGCTTGGGTGGATCATCTATGGCTGCTGGATCATCCAGCAGCATTTGACACACAGAATCTGAAACAGCTGACTGACTATCTATCTGTCTGGGAGTGAAACAGAACCCAATCTCTGAATTAACCCCATCCCTGGCCAGCACTTTCAGTTTCTCTCTTTGCCTCTGTCCCAGGTAGTTGAGGAAGTGCATGTTTGACTGGCACACTATTAATACATATGTGTTTGGGAAAAAATGCTCTTTACACGCTTCCTTTATGTTTTTTCATTAACCTGAAGTTCGCCATAGTGCATTCATGAACACCTGTATGAATACGCACACATGGACTCACACACACACTCACATAACATGCACACACTCTCTCTCTCAAACAAATTGTTCCTCCCTGAATCCTTAGTCCAATTCCAGGCCTGATGGGACCAATTGAGGGGGAGATTGTATGTTATGGAGGAAGGCCGTGGCGCTACAGGTGTAACAGTGGCACTCCATTTACCAGGCCCAAGGAACCCTGCTCTCCTATTACCCAGGCTCCCAAGGGGCGGAGAGGAGGAAGACAGACCATTTTGAATCTCATGTGTTTCTATAGGAGGGGCCTGTTCGCCAGACTGTGTAGGCAATTGTTATGTTTGATGTGTTGTCTGAGGCGGTCTTGAGCAGGTCTAGTAGTTGACTCTGTAATCAGAGGTGTTTCCTTCACCATATGGTGGTGTCAGCGCTGACACTCACACCTCTGACACCCTGCCTGACTGCAAACATGCTCACGGGGCTGTTCTGTTGGGAGGGATCACTAACAAGGGGAGAAGGAGAAAGCTTCTCCTTGGCTGAAGAGTTTAGCTGACGCATCAATGACTTTCTCCCTGGAACAGTAAGACATGATAATTACTATGATAATGACATGACATTATAATGATGACATGATGATAAGGTAGTGTAATGACATTTGCTTAATGTGGATGCTGTACAGTACATGCCAGCATAGTACAGCATAAATGTGTGAACAGACGTGCTTGTATGTAGCCTAATGCTATATGTATCAGTGTTTTTGTATGCATATATTGGTGTTTGTTTGTCTGCACTGTACTGTACTGTGTGTCTGTGTTGAAGTATTATGTTTACACTTTTCCGCTCCTCTGCCTCCTCTATATTGGACATGACACCCTCCTATCTCTTTACTTCAGCCCCACTATCTCCCAGCCTGTTTGACTGATGCTCTTGTCGATGTGTTAATGTTCAGCGAAAGCACTATTTTTCCCCCTACTCCGCCAAACAGACACTTTCATCAGAAAAAGACCTGTCTGTAAACTGTAAAACATTTCCTGTCAAATGGAAAGTAACTTTTTGGCAGCAATTGACCAGTAAGTTACTGTAATTATTTACAATACAGCTACTGTAATGTATTTTATAGTACTTTTTTTTTTTTTTACTGTAATCTAATTTACAGTACCAGGTCAGATACTATAATCTAATTTACAGTACCAAGTCAGATACTATAATTAAATGTATAGTACCAATTACAATTACACTATATTACTGTAATAACCCAGTGACATATTACCCAGTGTTCTTTTCAAGTTTTCAATTCTACATTGACATTTACATTTTGGTAATTTAGCGGGTGCTCTTGTCCTTAGCAACTTGCAGTCGGTGCATTCAACCAAGGTTATTATTTTTTTTTAAACATCACAGTCATAGCAAGTAAACGTTTCTGTAACTATTACTGAACATTTTGTTGTAGTTAAGGTTAAGGGTACACTGATATTCAAAATAATTGCAATTACAACAAGATATCTTATGATGTATCTCTGACTATCTCTGGATAGTGCCAATACATTATTGAGATATTCATGGTAACTAACTCGATGCCAGCTTCCTGTAAATTAATAAAATGTCAAAGCAATGAAACAGTACAATATGATAAAAGTGACTAATAAACTGTAAAAAAGTGTATTTTTACAGTATTTTACTGTAATTACAAGAGATTGGAGCAAAAAGGTTGGCTGCTAGGCATTTGTATATTATAGCATATCAATGAATACTAGGTGTTTTATATTACTTGCACTTATAGAGCTTTAAACAAAGGCTTCCAACCTGGCCGTGATTACAGGGCATATCAGAGCAAATGAACATGGTTAAATAGTCAACCATTAAAGGTTTAATGCACCATAATTAATTCTGTAAAACACATTTACGGTATTTTACTGTGCATTCTACACTGTTTACTATTAGAAATACAGAAAAGTCTTAGTGTGCTGTAAAACACATGTACGGTATTTTACTGTGCATTCTACACTGTTTACTATTAGAAATACAGAAAAGTCTTAGTGTGCTGTAAAACACATGTACGGTACTTTATTATACAGTGTTTTACTGTTGAAATTGCAGAATCTTCTTACAATGCAGCCATTGAGAGTAGAGGAAAGGAGAAGAGGAAAAAGCTCCCCATGCTAAGAGAGCTCGGAGTAGGATCGGCCAGTAATTCAATACCAAACCCGCACTCTGCAGTGGCCAAACCCTTTCAAGTCAATAACCACCCCACTCTGTTATTTCACTCTGTTCTCTCTCTCTCTGTCTCTCTCTTTGTCTCTCTTTCTTCTATCTCTCTCTGCCTATCTCTACCCTCCCCCCCCCCCGTTCTCTCTCCCTATCGGAGACACCACCGCAGACCTTTTGGGAGGAATTAGAGGTGTACCAAATGTTGAGGTGCTGGTGTATTTTGGATACATGAATAGTTTGCAGTGTGTGTTGACAGAACCTTAGCATAACACGTTGTCACTTTCATTTGATTTGTAGAATGAATGTACTCTATTGCACATGGGTTGGGAGTGGTGTATACTTCATCTATATGACAAATTTGCCATTTTTCATTCGCTGTTAATTCCCTCTCCTCCTCCTCCTCCTCTTCCCCATCCTCCTCCTCTCATTGGAGCTCTCTTAATATGTCGGTAAAGGTCAGTTTAGCATAATGTCATCATACAGAGCATCACGACCATGCCCAGCTTATTCAATTCTGCTCTAATGGCACTTTTCACTTGAAACAGCATTAAATGACAGTAACTCTCTTGCATTCACAAGGAGGTTTAACATAGATTGCTTATTATTGCCTCTTCTTTACCCCCTTTGTATTTTTAATGAGAATACAGAGAGAGGCTGGGTGGAATGGAATGGTCTTACAACACACTCTGTGTGGATCAGATACATCCAGACAGTGTTTATATAATATTAAATCAGCTATTGTTTAGCGATGGGGTTAATCTCTAGATGTGACTGACGTTTCTAGACCATCAGAAGTTGAGATTTCATTTTTTGGGAATCAAAGCAATCATGAGGCGCAATAACTGCAGATTTGTTTTAGGAAGAAAAATGGAATTTCCAGTTAGCAGAAGAGCATATCTCCCTTCATTGTGGTGACCAGTTATGACATTTGCAGTTAATCAGTGTCTGCATTATTTTTTTTTTAACTAGGCAAGTCAGGTAAGAACAAATTCTTATTTACAATGACGGCCTAGGAACAGTGGGTTAACTGCCTTGTTCAGGGGCAGAACGACAGAGTTTTACCTGGTCAGCTCTGGGATTTGATCTAGCAACCTTTCGATTACTGGCCCAACGCTCTAACCACAAGAATACCTGCCGCCCCATTAGCAAGCCATTCACTCAATGCTCTTATCTCTTTATCATGTAGCATCTGTTTGAGTCTTTATGAAACCCAATCACGTACTGTAGCCTGTGACAAACATACACAGTGAAAAATGAGCAGATAAAACAACAACATACACTACGTGACCAAAAGTATGTGGACAGCTGCTCGTTGAACATCACATTTGAAAAGCATGGGCATTAATATGGAGTCGGTCCCCCTTTGCTTCCATAACAGCCTCCACTCTTCTGGTAAGGCTTTCCACTAGATGTTGAAACAATGCTGGGGGGAATTGCTTCCAGTCAGCCACAAGAGCATTAGTGAGTTCGGGCACTGATGTTGGGCGATTAGGACTGGCTCGGCGTTCCAATTCATCCCAAAGATGTTTGATGGGATTGAGGTCAGGGCCATGTGCAGGCCAGTCAAGTTCCTCAACACCAATCTCGACAAACCACTTCTGTATGGACCTTGCTTTGTGCAAAGGGGCATATTGTCATGCTGAAACAGGAAAGGGCCTTCCCAAAATTGTTGCCACAAAGTTAAAAGCACAGAATCGTCAAGAATGTCATTGTATGCTGTAGCATTAAGATTTCCCTTCACAGGAACTAAGTGGCCTAGCCCAAACCATTAAAACAGCCCCAGACCATTAATCCTCTTCCACCAAACGTTACAGTTGGCACTATGTATTGGGGCAGGTAGCGTTCTTCTGGCATCTGCCAAACCCAGATTAGTCCATTAGACTGCCAGATGGTGAAGCGTGATTCCTCACTCCAGAGAACGCGTTTCCACTGCTCCAGAGTACAATGGCGGCAAGCTTTACACCACTCCAGCCGACACTTGGCATTGCACATGATGATCTTAGGCTTGTGTGCGACTGCTCGGCCATGGAAACCCATTTCATGAAGCTCCCAACGAACAGTTCTTGTGCTGACGTTACTTCCAGAGGCAGTTTAGAACTCGGTAGTGAGTGTTGCAACCGAGGACAGACGATTTTTATGCACAACACGCTTCAGCACTTGCCGGCTCCTTTCTGTGAGCTTGTGTGGCCTACCACTTCGTGGCTGAGCCATTGTTTCCCTATACTTTTCCACGTCATAATGAATGCACTTACAATTGACCGGGCACCTCTAGCAGGGCAGAATTTTGACAAACTAACTTGTTGGAAAAGTGGCACCAATGATGGTGCCACATTGAAAGTCACTGAGCCCTTCAGTAAGGCCATTCTACTGCCAATGTTTTTCTATGGAGATTGCATGGCTGTGTGTTCAATTTTATACACCTGTCAGCAATGGGTGTGGCTGAAATAGCCAAATCCACTAATTTGAAGGGGTGTCCACATACTTTTGTATGTAGGTCAAAGACGTGTAAGGTTTTCAAAGTAGCAAAAAAATAAAACAGCATTTACAATTCCCTAAAAGGTTTAATATATTCATTGGAGTGTCACCTATGCCCTTATATTAGTTACATTCAAGAATAAAGCCAATAATTCATTTGTATTGTGATTCATATGAACATACCCTGGTAAAATATCATTCAGTATAACACTAAGTGTTTAGAATTTTTATTTTATTTTATGCCAATTTTTTAAAGTCACAAGGTTATATATCTGTGCTTAGACTGGCAGAAATATAACTACCCAGAAAAAAATGGCATTTTTATTTTGAATACCACATATTTGATGTGTCACGCCTACAACTCAACATTTGTTGAAGGTTTCTTACAAACCAAAAATCGATGAAAATATCTTTCACTTCGTCCTTTGAGATTTGTTTTTGTCTCTCTGAGTCAACAAAACAAAGTTATTGTATTTTAATATAAAATGCTGGGGTTATACTGTATGACAATATTTTGTTACCCTGAATGACATATATCACTACGATCCACAAATATTGATTAACTGTGATTCCTTCAGCAATAACAATAATGATTGTTTAAGTTGCATTTCCAGTTGGATAATTTTCTTCTTTAGTTATTGTTTTTCCTTTTGCAGCCGTGTGCAATGCTTTGATACCTTTTTCACTTTTTCTGGAGGGGAGGAAGCAAGTGGTTGCTCCAGTGTTTGAGATTGAGGCTCAAGGGATTGCTCAAATTCTGGAGTCAAGGACTCAGATGGTTGCGCCAGTTCTGGAGGTGCAGGTTCATGTTGTACATGTACAAGTTGTTCAGTGGGCTGCTCAAAAGAGTTTCCTTCTGTGGATACCCGAGTTATGTACATCACCACATTCATTTGCATGATTTAATCTACATTTTTCCCTCTTTTCTTTCAGCATCAGATTGTGTCATTGTATGGATCGGTGGATGACATCCTTCTTTCTTCTCTGATAGCTAAAAAACAAAAATGTTATAGTTATGACACTGGCACAAAATAGGATTCACATCCATTAAATATTATTAGTAGTCTGATAATAGTAGGCTATACAATGATAACGCTTAAACAAAGTTTAAAAGTTAAATCAACTCCCTGTCCCTTTCTCTCTCAAACATGTTTTGTTACTATTTCATTGCTAATATTATTAATAATCACTTTACTATAATTTGAGCCTGCGGCAACACTTTACGTTGCATTAAGCTGCATTATTACATGTTTATTACATCATAGTTAATGTTGTAATTATGCATTGTTACACTAACTGATACATTTCTATTCAATGCAGGTACACAATGCAACTTCAAGATACCTACACAAAATAGCTATATAAAATGCCCATCAAACTACTTCAATTCAAACTTGTACAGTCTCGAGTTTTCATAAAGTGCCCCAAATGTGAAGCAGCTATTAACTAGTCAATTCAAAATCAATTTTTTTATCCATAATTGTGTGTGTGTAATATTATATTAACTAATATAATCCATCAGTTATACATTAACTATAGTGTAATAGTGCAACTTAATGTTAAGTGTTATCCACCCAGCTTTATATCCTATTCTGTTGCTGACAGTAGCATGAGACCATGAAAACAATATCTTGCTTGTCTTCTGTCTAGTCTTTCCTCCCTAGCTACTGGACCTGCGTTAATATTTAGTCTGTGCCGTGCAGCCCTCTCCTTATTAGACAACGGCATCTACAGTATAAAGATAATGTGCCTTGAAATACCTTAAAATGCCATAAAATAGTTTAAAATTATAATATTCAGTATTCATACAACAAGTAAATATGAATTGCATGATTAAATGTTGTAAACTAGTAAAAACATGGGATAACAAAGCTACTGTCATTCAGCATAACGGGTGACATTGAGGTATAACATGAAACCTTTGTTGTGCTGAAGGACAAAAGTGTGATACTGAAGAACAGATTTCATACATAAACATATTTAACAGGCAGTTCCTTGGCCACCTATATTTGTTTATTTATTTCCCCTTTATTTAACCAGGTAGGCCAGTTGAGAACAAGTTCTCATTTACAACTGCAACCAGGCCAAGATAAAGCAAAGCAGTGCGACAAAAACAACAACACAGAGTTACACATGGGATAAACAAACGTACAGTCAATAACACAATAGAAAATATGTATACAGTGTGTGCAAATTAAGTAAGGAGGTAAGGCAATAAATAGGCCATAGTGGAAAAGTAATTACAATTGTCACGTTCCTGACCTATTTCTGTTAGTTTGTTATATGTGTTAGTTGGTCAGGACGTGAGTTTGGGTGGGCATTCTATGTTTTCTGTTTCTATGTTGGTTTATGGGTTGCCTGGTATGGCTCTTAATTAGAGGCAGGTGTTTGGCGTTCCTCTAATTAAGAGTCATATTTAGGTAGGTGTTTTCACAGTGTTCGTTGTGGGTGATTGTCTCCTGTGTTTGTGTATGTCGTTACGCCACACGGGACTGGTTTCGGTTTGTTTGTCCAGTGTTATTTATGTGTAGGCTTTTTTCCCTGTTCGTGTGTTCTCGTGTGTTATGTGAGTCCGTCGTTCAGATCTGTCTACACCGTTTATTTGTTTTGTTAGTTTATTAGTCAAGTTCGTGTTTTCGTGTTTTTTTCTTTAATAAATCATGTCTACAAACTCAGCTGCATTTTGGTTCGATCCCTGCTCCTCCTCTTCTGATGAAGAGGAGGAGGAAAGCCGTTACAACAATTTAGCAATTAACACTGGAGTGATAGATGTGCAGATGAGGATGTGCAAATAGAAATACTGGTGTGCAAAAGAACAGAAAACAAAAATATGGGGATGAGGTAGGTAGTTGGTTGGATGGGCTATTTACAGATGTGCTGTGTACAGCTAAAGCGATTGGTAAGCTGCTATGACAGAAGATGCTTTAAGTTAGTGAGGGAGGTATAAGTCTCCAACTTCAGTGATTTTTGCAATTCGTTCCAGTCATTGGCAGCAGAGAACTGGAAGGAAAGGCTGCCAAAGGAGATGTTGGCTTTGGGGATGACCAGTAAAATATACCTGCTGGAGCGCGTGCTACGGGTGGGTGTTACTATGGTGACCAGTGAGCTGAGATAGCGTGGAGTTGCCAAACCCAGTGGTTTGTAGCGAATATGTAGCGAGGACCAGCCAACGAGAGCATACAGGTCGCGGTGGTGGGTAGTATGTGGGTCTTTGGTGACAAAGTAATGACCTTGACCTATAAAGATTATCCTTAATTTTCATATTTAATATAGCTTTTTATGAAATAATAACATTAAAAGTATGTTTTCTGTGTTGTACAGAAGGACATGCGTTTTTGTTACAAAGGTGAAAGCAGGAAATATTTCAGAGATTTACTCAACTCATCACATTGATAGAGTTTCTTCAATGGGTCTTCGTTGTGATGTCAGACACTGTCACATGATTACCATCATGTGATATGCTTTAAAATGGCTTTTTACCTTTGTTATACTGAATGACATTGATGAAGCGCAAAAGTCCGGACAAAAGTTATTCAAGCTTTAAATTATTTTTTAGATACAGTATGTCGCCCATTATTCTATATGTTGTTGCAAACACTAACACAATCATGCCATGGGTGTTCATTTATATTTTTAGACCCCAACTGATGTATAGGACAATCTTAAAATGATCTGCTTTGGTTTAGATACAAGCATCATGAAACCTCTAACACAATAAATTCCTTTAACATGTTACCATTTTTACCATGTGGTTTATTCCTTCACAGACTCCTTGAAATGATGACCTCTTCCTAAATATTTGGTCTAATGATTCATTTTGTGTCTGGTTTCCTACCCATCTATCCTTAACCTGTCTAGGATCAGCGTGCCGCTAGCGGCACTCCCCCCCCCCCCCCCACTGAAAAACCAGTGCCGCGAAATTCAAAAAAAATATTTTTTTAAAATATTTAACTTTCACACATTAAAGTCCAATACAGCTAATGAAAGACACAGATCTTATGAATCCAGTCAACATTTCCGATTTTTAAAATGTTTTACAGGGAAGACACAATATGTAAAGATGTACATCTATTACCTAAAAACACATTAGCATATTCCACCATCTTTTATTTGTCCACCAACACCAGTAGCCATCACCAATTCGGCTAAACTAAGATATTTATAGCCTCTAACCAACAAAAAAACTCATTAGATGACAGTCTGATAACATATTTATGGTATGGGATAGGTTTTGTTAGAAAAAAGTGCATATTTCAGGTAGATGGCATAGTTTACAATTGCACCCACCATCACAAATGGACTAGAATAATTACAATGAGCAACGTGTTTACCTAACTACTAATCATCAAACATTTCGTAAAAATACACAGCATACACGAATCGAAAGACACAGATCCTGTGAATACAGACAATATTTCAGATTTTCTAAGTGTCTTACAGCGAAAACACAATAAATCGTTATATTAGCTTAGCACATAGCAATTAGCAGCCCAGCATTGATTCTAGCCAAAGTGAGCGATAAAAGTCAACATCGCCAAAAGATATTAATTTTTTCACTAACCTTCTCAGAATTCTTCCGATGACACTCCTGTAACATCACATTACAACATGCATATACAGTTTGATCGAAAATGTTTATATTTAGCCACCAAAATCATGGTTAGACAATGTGAAATGTAGACAAGCTGGTAAAGAAAACGTCCTTGCGCCACTTAGACAGTGATCTACTCTTATACATAAATACTCATAAACGTGACTAAAAAATATAGGGTGGACAGGGATTGATAGACAATTTAATTCTTAATACAATTGCGTTATTACATTTTTTAATTTATCCTTACTTTTCAATACAGTTTGCGCCAAGCGAAGCTACGTCAAAAAACATGGCGTCCTAAGCCACTAAAATGTTTCGACAGAAACACGATTTATCATAATAAAAATGTCCTACCTTGAGCTGTTCTTCCATCAGTATCTTGGGCAAAGGATCCTTTCTTGGGAGAAATCGTCTTTTGGTGGAAAGCTGTCCTCTTGCCATGTGGAAATGTCAACTACGTTCGGGATGAACTGAAAAGCGTGACCAACTTTTCACATCGTTGCAAAAATAAATGTCCCAAAATCGCACTAAACGGATATAAATTGCTATAAAACGCTTTAAATTAACTACTTTGTGATGTTTGTAACTCCTATAACGAGTGAAAAGATGACCGGAGAAATATAACAGGCTAAACTAACGCTTGGAACAGGAGAGGGTCGGTGTCTTCCACGCGCGTTACGCAGCAAGAAAAGACTTGCTAGCTAAAGGTTTTTTTCATTTGTAGGGCCTGTGAACGAGCAATCGAGCCCGTTGGAATCGTCATCACGTAAAGGCATCCAGGGGAAGACGTAAGAAGTGTCCGTATAGTCATAGCAACGACAGTGCCCGTTTAAATGACTTCAGAAAAGTGGCCAACGTTTCTCAAATCTGACTCCATGTCAGGGAAATTGCTGTAGAATGGGCTCTGTTCCACTTAGAGACAAAATTTCAACTCCTATAGAAACTATAGACTGTTTTCTATCCAATAATAATAATAATATGCATATTGTACGATCAAGGATTTTGTGGGAAGCCGTTTAAAAAATTAGCCACATTAGCATAAATAGTCTAAACAGCGCCCCCATCCCCAACAGGTTAAACATGAGAAGTATCCTGGCTCAGGCAGACAGCCTTTACCGTTCATCCGTTTCTCCGCTGCTTCCCAGGAGAAATGTTTTCCTGCCCCAATAGGAGCGTTCCCAACAGTGAGAGCATGAGCAGCGGAGGGAATGCGGATTCCACTGGCAACAAAAAAAGAGATTGACATTAGGGTCAAGGACTGAGAAGAGAACACAGAGACCTAGCTTCCCTTTCTCAACATACACACCCCATAAGCATTGGTTAATTACAGTTCTGCAGCTATGGTAAGGGATATATGTATTCCTATATTATCATAATGTTTATGAAAGAAACATATCAATGAATCCAAAGAAATATGATACATGGTTTATCAACTTCCTGGTACGCAAATGTGTGTGTACAATAAAAGCAACCCTTTTCCTTAAACTGAATCTTTTCATATATATCTCAATTCAACCAATGTAGCCTACATTCAGGAACTCCATGTGGAAGAGTTAGTGGGATTACTAATTTCAATCAAACCAATTCTCAGTTTTTTTTCTACACAGGCTTGTGGTTAGGAGACTGGACTTTCTCCATGCAGTAAATGAAAGCTCATGAGCCACACACCATTGAGTTTGGGTACATTACCGCAAACATATGGAGCGGATCAGGACAGTACCAGCTAATCATCGGCACATAGTGGGAGCACAAACCATCGCCACGCAATGCTTTTTTACAGCCTCGCTCTGGCTCGGATGTGCGATACACGTGTCGGATAACCAGCAGGAGGGTTGCTTGGGAAAACAAGGCATGGGGTATTTGTGCGTCTGGAACAGGAAGAGTATGGCTCAAAGATGAACTGAGCCTCCTACATGTAATTACATTTTTGGCACTCTTCAATGGAGGCGAGTCAAGACAAAACACCCAGCAGACTGAACCCAATGAGGCAAACTGTCCCCCCCCCCCCCCAAGCATTGAACAACCTAAACTCAAAGAAAAAAGAGTTGTAAAAGTGTTATTTGGATATCCCCATAGGGAAACCCCTTCTTGTTTCCAGGTAGAAACCTTTTGGGTTCCATGTAGAATTATTTTGGGTTCCATGTAGAATTATTTTGTGTTCCATGTAGAACCCTCTGTGGAAAGGGTTCTACATAGAACCCAAAATGGTTCTATCTGGAAGCCAAAAGGTTTCTAGCTGGAAACAAAAAGGGGTTTTCCTATAGGGATAGCCGGACCACAATGTTTTCACTCAGGATCCTTACCAGAGGAAAATGTGTCTCGCTACAGTGGTGTGATGGCATTTTCCTTTACTAGCGTTGGTCAAAATGCACCAGCTTCCAGTGTGGTCAGGTTTTGACCAGTATTGGTCAGAGTGGTGTTTGTCGGTGGTGGCCAGAGCACTTGTTCATGACCAGTGTGAGCTGAGGGTTCATATTACCCCGAAGGAAAGCACTTAACACGAGAGCCTTGAGTTAAAAATCCACCAAATGCACGAATGAGTCCCTCAACATGCGTTAAGAATGCACCACCGTGCTGTATTGCACTGCAAGTAGTCAGAGTAAGGAAGGCTTAACGGGAGTCAGCCAGTGGGGAGTGTACAACTGGAGGGCTGTTTGAGTGGGGCATGTCTCAACTTCAGGTCAGAAGCTCCTATGGGCCTTTAGTCATCGGCGAAAGTACAAATCTGTTCATCTAAGTGCTCTCTGATGATCTCTGATGAACTACTCTTGTCTGGGAAGGTCAATGTGACTGCTGAACCCATATCCACTTCTATGTGAAATGTGTATGACGACACCTTATCATTCAGAAGCCACTGAGGTATCCAAAAGACCACACCACAGCTGCACAGCTAGTTGTGTGATTTATGTTTGTTTGCTTACTTGCTATAGCTTGCACATTTATAAGGAGAGCATGCTCATCTGCAAACTGTTGTCTTGTGTAAATATACAAAATTGGGAGTTGGTGAGCCTAACACTGGCTTGCTTTCTGCCTCTAAACACAAGTCTAGCTCACAAGTTCAACCCTGTAGAAAATCATTTTTCCTGATTTCCTTTTTTCAGGATGTACTACACAGCAGCACAAATGTGACTGATGGGTTTACACTGAATATCTGAATCTTAATGGTTATTTAATTGCACACCAAACAATCCAGTTATTGCAGAAATACTATGAAAGTCGGGCAAAAGGCATCTCTCTTTGCTGAGTGAAATGGTTGTCTTCACTCACCCCTCCCTCTCTCAGCCCCCCTCTCTCTCCTTGTTTGCTCTTAGTCCCCTGGAGCGGTGCTGTGCCATGGGAGAGGCGGGGTTAGGGGAGGTTGCGGTGCTGCCATTTGGCTTGGGGGTCCACATGTGTGCCGGATGTCCTGGGTTTGATTCTAAATCGCTCTGACACCAAAACAAACAAACTTTCCCACTGTCCCAAACAGGCCTAAAAAAGTATGGGCACAGGGAGAGAGATGCACTTACAGCAGCTAATTATTTTGTGGTCACCAAGCTGTGCCCCCCTACCCCTCCCATCCATTCAAGTAGCCGAGTATGGGCTGGTGTGTGTGTGTGTGTGTGTGTGTGTGTGTGTGTGTGTGTGTGTGTGTGTGTGTGTGTGTGTGTGTGTGTGTGTGTGTGTGTGTGTGTGTGTGTGTGTGTGTGTGTGTGTGTGTGTGTGTGTGTGTGTGTGTGTGTGTGTGTGTGTGTGTGTGTGTGTGTGTGTGTGTGTGTGTATATGTCTGGACAGGGAGAGGGTGTGTGAGATAGGTTACCCAATGCCCCA
This sequence comes from Salvelinus fontinalis, assembly GCF_029448725.1. Taxonomy (NCBI): domain Eukaryota; kingdom Metazoa; phylum Chordata; class Actinopteri; order Salmoniformes; family Salmonidae; genus Salvelinus; species Salvelinus fontinalis. The sequence goes on along the minus strand of NC_074668.1, from coordinate 33,498,468 downwards.
TCTTCTCTCACAGCTGCAAGAAGGTCAGGCCACTAAGACGATTAGCTTTGCTCATCACATACAATTAGGGTTAGCATTCTGCATGGAGGCATCTGTTGCTAATTGAAGCCAAATAGATATCAAGGAGTGCCATGCATTTCCATGCTGTAAAAACAAGCAGTCCACAAAACTGGAAGTAAATAGACTTTGGCTTGTGTGAAATTGAAACTTTGAACCACCTGCATACTTGAAATGAGTTCTGTACTGGGGGCTTTGTCTGTAACTGTTTGGAATTTGTTCACTTTTACACTGGAAGGGCCAACATAATTGCTCTGGTAATTTTAGAATGAGTGGATTGGCTCCAACGCACACAGAATACACAAACACCACAGCCAGGCAGGCAGACAAAGAAGCTGGATGTCTTGGGGACAGAGTGAATGTGAGTGTGTACCTGAGCGGCACCAGACCAGGGCCGTGCCGGTGATATGATGCGGCTGGACTGTGTGCCCACTGGCCAGCTGATATCAGCCAGCACCTGCCTAACTGGTGAGCGCTGATACCCCCAGGCCCTTCATCCCAACACCAGCTACGAACAATGAAACCAAGACAAGCACTCTCAACCACACTTAGACACAGATACAAACACACACATATAAATACATGGACACATACAAACTAAAACATAGAGGAACTAAGGAAATAAATGTCACAAACTTAAACATGCTTTATTGTCTTGCATAAACCTTGTGACTATGCATGTGCGTTCAGAGTACTAGTTTAATAGCATCACATGATGACTGTGGTAGGGTAATGTTGATAGTGAGACCACTATCCCATTGCAACTGATTCATCTGCCGTTGTGTGGACAAGTGGTGTTGGGTGTCACGCCACAACTATTCTCAAAACGTCTACAGCATTTTACACTAGGAGGAAAGTGGCATTTTTTGTAAAAGTCAGGAGAGCACGCTATTTTATCAACCAACTGGCCTATATATAATGTTTGACCCTTTCACTGGGTAAAGCTCAGCCTCCTTTTACATCTCACCTACCCTTTGGGTCAAGGAAACAGAGAGGGGGAGGAACAATTGAGAGCTGGCATTTGGTTTGAGTGAATGGTGCTGAAAAGGTCTTCAGAGAGGGATGTTATTTGTCATGGCGGTGAGCTTGTGAGTGTTGGAGGTACTGAGTGTGGAAACTGTGAGGACATACCGTCTGAGGGGAGCCCTGTGTGATGGTTGTCTAGGCTTCTATCAGCACCTACCACACATATACTGATTCATATGCATACTCTTTCAGACATAAACACGCACGCGCACACGCACACGCACGCGCACACACGCACGCGCACACGCACACGCACGCACGCACGCACGCGCGCGCACGCACGCACACACACACACACACACACACACACACACACACACACACACACACACACACACACACACACACACACACACACACACACAAACAGATATCCCTATGGAGCAATGGAGCATAACAGCTTTTATCCTATTTGACCTTCACAGCTTGAGTGAGAGGTAGGGCTTGGCTGGCTCAGCTGGTGGGTGTGTCTGTCGCAAGGTGAGTTGCAGCCAAAGCACTACTTCTCAGTGTTATGGCTCAATGGCCCTCTCTGAGAGTAATAAGTGTACCGCACTGCTGGCTTTCAATGTATACTTTCAGCATGGTCCACCCTTGTGTACACCATGTTGTATCGGCCACAACCCCTGGTCTAAAGAGTTATTAACGTTATAATCCTGTTACAGTGTAGTAGTGTAAGGATGCAGAGCACTGTCCATTCTTAAAACCTCTTAAACGTTTAAGGAGAAGTTCAGAATCAATGTAATTTGCTTATAAATCAACGTCTGTTAAGTCAAATCATTTCCCCATTTTTCTGGCTGACAGCCCCACTTTCCTGCTTCAATTCAGTTGCCCTCGGATGCCTCTGGAGTATTGGGTTACATATCCACAGCCATTGGAGGCTCGGGAGTTCCGCCTTAATGCTCATTCGCTGATCGGACTGTCTGTCAATTTGTGGCAGAACGGTACATCACAGGCACACAAGCCACATAGTGCTGCAAAGCTGAGAGTCTACTGCAGGAAATAGGCCCATCATTCTACGACAAACACACATCGATTTATATTGAATTTAATAAAAACACTTGAACACAATTTGAAGATGTGAAACAAAACCACTTTGTATTCATCACATAGGGACAAACTTTATATTAGATGGAAGCTGCGATCGTGATGAACCAGTATACTCGCTAGCCAACTCGTTCACAGGGGAGAGAGACAGCAATGAATTTGAGCAGTGCACCAGGAAATTAGTTGGATTTTCCCTGACCACTAGTTCTTTAAAAAGTATTACAGTAATAAGGTAGCTGAAATCTCATATCATGTCAATTGTAAAGTTGATTTTGAGTATATGTAGATTATTCCCTGCAAAATCAAGCCTTAATCCCCCATATTTCACAAATAGGTTGTTCATAGCATATGAAATTTGAAAATGAAATCCATGACGTGCTTTTTTTCACACTATTTACTATAGCAGTGCATTCTAGTGCAAACAGTGCATACAAATCACAGATCAATAATAAATATGAATAAAACAAAATCTTTCTAGCAGCATAAGGTACTGTTCATGACCCTCTCATGAAGATATGTTTTATACGGCCATCCACTTAACATTAACATTCAACACGGTTACTATGGAGGGCACTATAATAGGTGAACATCATTTGTCTCATGGTCTGAGTAGGTGTGAACCTGGGGGACTATAGTACTGTAAGATACATAAGGACCACTTTGTCTTGCTGTTTTTACAGTTGAGGGTTACAACAGTAAATATCCAGATCACTCTGTTGCTTACTCTAGCTGCACCCTCTTGTCCTCCCCTCCTATTCTGCAACCCCATGGCTATGTGCAAGCCATCACAAGCAGTTCACTACACAATCATTTCTTCATGTTAGCATGAATATTACTTTATCCGTATGACGTCCCTTCATTCAGTTTCCCTCGTGTTGCTGAAGCACCAGCTCGTAAAAGGTGGTATTGTGATAACTTGAGGATTGTGATAATTAACTTTAACCGATTTGCATGCTCTCATCTTCTGTGAAACGCATTCTGGAGAGATTTTGTGATCTGCAAGAGATTTTAAATTGAGTATGTGAAACAAGCTCATGTTTCTCCCAATTTATTTCATTACGATGAATAATGAATGCCAGTGATGAACTTTTGTTGCCCTTTTTCATCTTTGAGACTATTTTTGTAACGCATGTTCAGATACCCAGTAGAAAGACACTTGGATGTCTTTGAGGCTATTTTGTAAAGCATTTTCCGATACCCAGTTGAAAGACACTTGGATGTAATTTGTAATATGCCTTTAAAGCAGTGACTCATTGAACAGGGATGGATCTTGTTTAGTGGATGTTAATCAGTGTGGCCTGTGTGGGTATGTGTGTGTCCTCCTGCATCCTAGGCTCTGAGACACAGACTTGTAATAACTCTATCTAATTAAGACAGGGACACACTAACAAGGGGCCCATCATCATCATCACTCAATAGCCTCATCATCATCATCATAATTGTCAGTATTAAGCTAAATATTAAATTCCACTCCGGCTCCCCAATAGAGGGACTCCTGTGTACCTAATGTATTGTGTGTCATTAGATTGTTATTATTACTATGCCAGGGGAGTCAGAAAGGATGGAGATTCACCCATGTAATATTCGCTATAGCCAACAGGGAGGAGAACCTGCTTGGCATTCTCCTTCTAATGACAACAATCAATTACAGGGAATGCAAAGTTAATTTGATTACTCCCTGTCTCCCTATCTCTTGCTCCAGATTCATACACCATTCTCATTTCTACCCTCTATTATTTTTTACTTTAGTCTCTCTCTCTCTCTCTCTCTCTCTCTCTCTCTCTCTCTCTCTCTCTCTCTCTCTCTCTCTCTCTCTCTCTCTCTCTCTCTCTCTCTCTCTCTCTCTCTCTCTCTCTCTCTCTCTCTCTCTCTCTCTCTCTCTCTCTCTCTCTCTCTCTCTCTCTCTCTCTCTCTCTCTCTCTCTCTCTCTCTCTCTCTCTCTCTCTCTCTCTCTCTCTCTCTCTCTCTCTCCATTTCTGTGCAGTGCAGTGTGTTTGCCTCTGGCCAGCATGAGCCGGGCACTGCTAAAGATGCAGCTGCCTGATGATCGATGGCTTCATCCAGACTCCTTAACTCCTAATTCCTCCTCTTGTGTCGGGAAAGCACTTAATGTAACAGGCCCATAGAGAACAGCCCTGATTGGGATATGAGAGGAGAGAGCCACGGGGAGCCACTTACAGGGAGAAGCTTTCCAAGCACGAGTCATTACCACCACGGCACCACACACTCCAGTCTAGTCCAACACACACCACAGCATAGCACAACTCATACCAGCCCAGCCCAGCCTAGCACACCACAACAAGGCCTTTGCTGTGTCATGGTGTTGTTGACTAGAGGTGTGTAGCTCTGCTCAGGGTGTGTACTTATAATGATATGATTATATCACCAAAGAGGGTTTAACTAAGTGATGGTATGGATGAAACTACTGTACATCAATCCCCAAAGGAAGTGAAACAAAGCTCACAAATAGCCTCTGTTTATTATTTTTGTTTATGCAACTTTAAGCTCCTTACAGAGGTGCGAGTGAAGCTTACTTTAGCCCCATTCAACTGTTACCTGTGGCCCACTCATTTGTATGCAGCTGAGTAAACATTTTATCATGGTATTGAGTGCTGCAGGGATTATGGGGTTGGGTGCTCAAGTATGCTTAAGAGACTTTAATTTAATTCAGTTTTCTTGGTTGTGTACAATACCCACCCCTCCCCCAAACTACTATAACACACACACACACACACACACACACACACACACACACACACACACACACACACACACACACACACACACACACACACACACACACACACACACACACACACACACACACACACACACACACACACACACACACACACACACACACACACAATCTAAACCCCCCCTTTCCAAACCCTGTCAACATCTGCATGTTCTTTCTCTGATAAAAAAATCACACATTATCACTGATTTGCATGGTAATAGCGTGCATATTAAGCAGCTACTTCAGAGGGTGGGCGGTCTAATGAAAGCTACAGTCTCCTCTGTTTTAACTCAATTTTGCCTCATCCATATTCAGACATGTGCCCTCCTCTCTCCCCTCGCCTCATGACCCCCCTTGCCCTCAGGGACGGAAATTCAGTTTCCGTTGAGACACTTCTTCAAGCCTCTCCCCAATCTCAGAACCCTCTCCATTAATCCAATTAATTAGTGCCAGTGATATGTGGGCCACTCGGACCAAACAGATTTTTGACTGGCGCTTGCCTTGTAATACAGGGGAGTGGAGGCACGGGGAGTCACATCCCACATGGCACATCGACGAGGTGGTGGGGCACCACCCAAAACCCTCTCAACTCCCTCCCGCCACCTCAAACTCATAAGCACCTTTACCTTTGCAAAATACGAAGACGTTTGTAAGCTAGGAGTGGACCAGATATCAAAGGTGGGTCAGCTGAAATCCGTTAGCATGCTGCCATTGTTATGACCAATTGGGTCTTAACAGTCAATTGACAATACATTTATGTAAAGAAGGATCATTTGAAATTCCGGGACATGCAAGTTGCCTTCTATTAGGGAATCAGACATAAAATAACAGTCACTAAAATGTAAATCCACTTCATTCACATTTATATTGTTTTATTACCAGCAAGCAGATGTTCCTGGGGAGAAATTAAATTCAACGAAAGAATGGAATGAAATGGAAATACTGATACCCTTTTATTCTATTACACACTGGCTATTCCACTGTGGTTTGGGAAGGGGAACTAAATATATATCAATGGATGATCATTTTCCCAATAAAAAACCCAATAGAATACCTCCACAGATGTTCCCGGGTGCCCAGCCGGGATGGTGTGATTCAGAATTACCATAGAAAAATGAATTGCAATGACAATGTCTAATGTTTTGTGACACAAAGCATGAATGTCTGCACCCTGGCCCACCGGAGGGCTGAAGCAGCTCATCGGAGATATTACATTAAGCAGTGCTGGAGTAGAAGGGTAATTCACTTTTCTGCTTCACTAGCTATCACTGTGGAGCAGAGAGATGTTGGTGCTAAACTATATCTCTCCCTCCCTCTCTCACTCTGCCTCTTTCCAATTCACTATCTATCACTCTTTTTCTGTCAACTGTCATATTTGTAATCTCTTCAGTTCAATCTCTTTCTTCAGGCTGCATATTTCTGTAACATGCAGCAATCAGACATTTCATCAGTCTGTAACATATTGATGTTTTCCCAGGACAGTGCTTTAAGGTTAGATGGGTATTTATTTCTCATCCCGGGGGAGTGACCCTAGGTAGAAACCCAAGACAAATGGGGAGCAGCTTTTCAACAGGAAGCAGTGTGCAGCTGAGGTGAAATCATCAAACCAAACTTTATTTGTCACGTGCACCGAATACAACAAGTGTAGACCTCTCATTTATTTTATATTTAACCTTTATTTAACTAGGCAAGTCAGTTAAGAACACATTCTTATTTTCAATGACGGCCTATAAACAGTGGGTTAACTGACTTGTTCAGGGACAGAACGATAGCTTTTTACCTTGTCAGCTCGGGGATTCGATCAAGCAACCATTCAGTTACTGGCCCAACACTCTAGCCACTAAGCTGCCTGCCGGCTACCTGCTGACCTTACTGTGAAATGCTGACTTACAAGCCCTTATCCAACAGTGCAGTTCAAGAAGAGTTAAGAAAATATTTACCAAATAAACTAAAGTAAAAAATAATGAAAAGTAACACAATAAAATAACAATAACAAGGCAATGTTATTGGGGGGGGTCAATGTAATAGTGCGGTGGCCATTTGATTATTAGTTCAGCAGTCTTATGGCTTGTGTAACAGCTTTCTTCCAGGGGTGAAGGAGAGGACCAAAGTGCAGCGCGGCTAGTGTTCAACATGTTTAATTAAAGAACAAGTGAAACACTACAAACAACATACAAAATAACAAATGTGAAAAAACCGAGACAGACCTATCTGGTGCAGACAAAACACAGACAGGAAACAACCACCCACAATCCCCAACACAAAACAAGCTACCTATATATGATTCTCAATCAGGGACAACGATTGACAGCTGTCTCTGATTGAGAACCATATTAGGCTGAACACAGAAACAGACGAACTAGACACACAACATAGAATTCCCACCCAGCTCACGTCCTGACCAACACTAAACAAGCAAAACACATAAGAACTCTGGTCAGGACGTTACAGCTTGGGGGTAGAAGCTGTTAAGGAGCCTTTTGGTCCTAGACTTGGCGCTCCGGTACTGCTAACCCTAACCCTAACCCTAACCCTAACCCTAACACCCCCCCTGAGGTGCGGACTCCGAACGCACCCCTGAAACTCAAGGGGAGGGTCTGGGTGGGCATCTGTCCGCGGTGGCGGCTCCGGCGGTGGATGAGGACACCACTCCACCACTGTCTTTGTCCCCCTCCTTAGCATCCTTTGAGTGGTGACCCTCGCCCACGACCTTGGCCTAAGAATCCTCCCCAAGGCCCCCACATGATTTAGGAGGTAGCTCAGGACAGAGAGGTAGCTCAGGACAGAGAGGTAGCTCAGGACAGAGGGGCAACTCCGGACAGAGAGGCAGCTCAGGACGAATGGCAGCTCCGGACTGAGTGGCAGCTCCGGACTGAGTGGCAGCTCCGGACTGAGTGGCAGCTCATGACTGAGTGGCAGCTCATGACTGTAGGGCAGCTCATGACTGTAGGGCAGCTCATGACTGGAAGGCAGCTCATGACTGGAGGGCAGCTCATGACTGGAAGGCAGCTCATGACTGGAGGGCAGCTCATGACTGGAGGGCAGCTCATGACTGGAGGGCAGCTCATGACTGTAGGGCAGCTCATGACTGTAGGGCAGCTCATGACTGGAGGGCAGCTCATGACTGGAGGACAGCTCATGACTGGAGGGCAGCTCATGACTGTCTGGCGGCTCTGGCAGCTCCTGACTGTCTGGCGGCTCTGGCAGCTCCTGACTGGCTGACGGCTCTGGCAGCTCCTGACTGACGGACGGCTCTAGCGGCTCCTGACTGACGGACGGCTCTAATGGCTCGGGACAGACGGGCGGCTCTAATGGCTCGGGGCAGACGGATGGCTCAGATGGCGCTGGGCAGACGGATGGCTCAGACGGCGCTGGGCAGACGGATGGCTCAGACGGCGCTGGGCAGACGGATGGCTCAGACGGCGCTGGGCAGACGGATGGCTCAGACGGCGCTGGGCAGATGGATGGCTCAGACGGCGCTGGGCAGGCAGATGGCTCAGACGGCGCTGGGCAGGCAGATGGCTCAGACGGCGCTGGGCAGGCAGATGGCTCAGACGGCGCTGGGCAGGCAGATGGCTCAGACGGCGCTGGGCAGGCAGATGGCTCAGACGGCGCTGGGCAGGCAAGCAGCTCAGACGGCGCTGGGCAGGCAAGCAGCTCAGACTGCGTTGGGCAGGCAGGCAGTACAGACGGTGCTGGGCAGACGAGCAGTGCAGGCGGCGTTGGGCAGACGGCCGACTCTGACCTGCTGAGGCGCACAGTAGGCCTGGTGCGTGGTGCCGGAACTGGTGGTACCGGACTGGAGACACGCATCTCAAGGCTAGTATGGGGAGCAGGAACAGGGCACACTGAATTCTCAAAGCGCACTATAGGCCTGGTGCGTGCTACCGGCACTGGTGGTACCGGGCTGAGGGCACGCACCTCAGGGCGAGTGCGGGGAGAAGGAACAGTGCGTACAGGGCTCTGGAGACGCACAGGAGGCTTGATGCGTGGTGCCGGAACTGGAGGTACTGGGCTGGAGACACGCACCATAGGGAGAGTGCGTGGAGGAGGAACAGGGCTCTGGAGACGCACAGGAGGCTTGGTGCGTGGTGCCGGAACTGGTGGTACCGGGCTGAAGACACGCACCATAGGGATAGTGCGTGGAGGAGGAACAGGGCTCTGGAGACGCACAGGAAGCCTGGTGCGTGGTGTAGGCACTGATGGTACTGGGCTGGGGCGGGGCGGGAAGGTGGCGCCAGATATACCGGACCGTGCAGGCGTACTGGCTCCCTTGAGCACTGAGCCTGCCCAACCTTACCTGGTTGTATGCTCCCCGTAGCCCGCCCAGTGCGGGGAGGTAGAATAACCCGCACTGGGCTGTGTTGGCGAACCGGGGACACCATGCGTAAGGCTGGTGCCATGTATGCCGGCCCGAGGAGACGTACTGGAGGCCAGATACGTTGAGCCGGCTTCATGACACCTGGCTCAATGCCCAATCTAGCCCGTCCAGTGCGGGGAGGTGGTAATAACCCGCACCGGGCTAAGCACCCGTACAGGAGACACCGTGCGCTCTTCCGCATAACACGGTGTCTGCCCGTACTCCCGCTCTCCACGGTAATCACACACCTCAGGGCGAGTACCGTGTATACTACGCCAAACCAACATCTCTCTCACTTCGCTCTCCCCCACCAACAACTCATCAAATGTCTCATAATCTCCCATCCTTTCACGTTCCTCCAATCTGTCCAATAACTCCTCCACATTCTCCGACTCGTACCTCAATTTAGCCCACTGCTCCTTCTGGTAAGCACGGGGAACTGGCTCAAATCTCCCACTTGACCCAGCCATACTCCCCGTGTGCCCAACCCCAAGAAATTTTTGGGGGAGCCTCTCGGGCTTCCAGCCACTCTGCCTTGCTAGCTCCCGCTGCTGCTGCTGCTGCCGCTGTTGCCTGTTGCCACGCTGCTTGGTCCGAGTTTGGTGGGTGGTTCTGTAACGGCTTTCTTCCAGGGGTGAAGGAGAGGACCAAAGTGCAGCGCGGCTAGTGTTCAACATGTTTAATTAAAGAACAAGTGAAACACTACAAACAACATACAAAATAACAAATGTGAAAAAACCGAGACAGATCTATCTGGTGCGGACAAAACACAGAGACAGGAAACAACCACCCACAATCCCCAACACAAAACAAGCCACCTATATATGATTCTCAATCAGGGACAACGATTGACAGCTGTCTCTGATTGAGAACCATATTAGGCTGAACACAGAAACAGACGAACTAGACACACAACATAGAATTCCCACCCAGCTCATGTCCTGACCAACACTAAACAAGCAAAACACATAAGAACTCTGGTCAGGACGTTACAGCTTGGGGGTAGAAGCTGTTAAGGAGCCTTTTGGTCCTAGACTTGGCGCTCCGGTACTGCTTGCCGTGCGGTAGCAGAGAAAACAGTCTATGACTTGGGTGACTGGAGTCTCTGACAATTTTATGGGCTTTCATCTGACACCGCCTATTATATAGGTCCTGGATGGCAGGAAGCTTGGCCACAGTGATGTACTGGGCCGTACACACTAACATCTGTAGCGCCTTACGGTCAGATGCCGAGCAGTTGCCATACCAGGCAGTGATGCAACCGGTCAGGATGCTCTCGATGGTGCAGCTATAGAACATTTTGAGGATCTGGGGACCAATGCCAAATCTTTTCAGTCTCCTGAGGGGGAAAAGGTTTTGTTGTCCCCTCTTCACGACTGTCTTGGTGTGTTTGGACCATGATAGTTTGTTGGTGATGTGGACACCAAGGAACTTGAAACTCTTGACCCACTCCACTACAGCCCCGTTGATGTTAATGGGGGCCTGTTCGGACCACCTTATCCTGTAGTCCACGATCAGCTCCTTTGTCTTGCTCACATTGAGGGAGAGGTTGTTGTCCTAGCACCACACTGCCAGTTATCTGACCTCCTCCCTATAGGCTGTTTCATCATTGTTGGTGATCAGGCCTACCACTGTTGTGTCATCAGCAAACTTAATGATGGTGTTGGAGTCGTGTTTGGCCACGCAGTCGTGGGTGAACAGGGAGTACAGGATGGGACTAAGTACGCACCCCCGTGGGGCCCCAGTGTTGAGGATCAGCGCGGCAGACGTGTTGATGCCTACACTTACCACCTGGGGGGCGGCCCGTCAGGAAGTCCAGGATCCAGTTGCAGAGGGAGGTCTTTAGTCCCAGGGTCCTTAGCTTAGTGATGATTTTCGTTGGCACTATGGTGTTGAACTCTGAGCTGTAGTCAATGAACAGCATTCTCACATAGGTGTTCCTTTTGTCCAGGTGGGAAAAGGCAGTTTGGAGTGCAATTGAGATTGCGTCATCTGTTGATCTGATGGGGCGGTATGCGAATTGGAGTGCGTCTAGGGTATCCGGGAGGATGTTGTTGATGTGAGCCATGACCATCCAAATCATGTGTTAAAGAGCAGCTTTGTTTGTCTTTGCTGGTGTGTTGATGTTTGAGGTCTTTGTTTCAGGAATATACAAATCAGTATGTTGTAGCTTTTCCTTTTTCCAAAACCACACCTCGCTTTTGGGATGGAGAAGAAAGCCCAAGTCGAACATCTGTGTGTCTCCATATGCAGAACAGAGAGTCCACGTAATTGTTTAAATTGGTTTACTGTTTCAATCTAGCATCACTCATATTTGTCCCCTTTACCATGCTGCATCAATGTATAAATAACTGTACACATTCTTTGTAATTTCACACACACACACACACACACACACACACACACACACACACACACACACACACACACACACACACACACACACACACACACACACACACACACACACACACACACACACACACACACACACACACACACACACACCACACTAATTGCAGTATAATTATGAAAATGTGAAATATTCATAGGAAATCAAACATGAGCATGTTCCATTTAAAAGTCTACATAAATGACATGGCCTCTAGCAAGATGGAGGAAAAGTAACATGAAACCTGTTAGTGCAGAAGGACCTTGCCCCCAGGATCTTTGGTTTCTTGAATGAAGTGTTCTGATGTGTCTTCAGGTGTGGGTTGGATGCTAATGTTGGGCTCTTGAAGCTGAAAGCTGCAGGGGGGCTGATAACAGACCCTGAGGGATGGCCTGGTCCAGAGTCATCCAAAACCCCTCAGCGAGAGGTAGGGAAGAACCCCTGCCGCCTGCAGCAGCTAGCACCCTGTGATGAACACCTTAAACATAGCACCCTGTGATGAACACCCTAAACATAGCACCCTGTGATGAAAACCTTAAACATAGCACCCTATGATGAACACCCTAAACATAGCACCCTGTGATGAACACCTTAAACATAGCACCCTGTGATGAACACCTTAAACATAGCACCCTATGATGAACACCCTAAACATAGCACCCTGTGATGAACACCATAAACATAGCACCCTATGATGAACACCCTAAACATAGCACCCTGTGATGAACACCTTAAACATAGCACCCTGTGATGAACACCCTAAACATAGCACCCTATGATGAACACCCTAAACATAGCACCCTGTGATGAACACCCTAAACATAGCACCCTATGATGAACACCCTAAACATAGCACCCTGTGATGAACACCTTAAACATAGCACCCTGTGATGAACACCTTAAACATAGCACCCTGTGATGAACACCTTAAACATAGCACCCTGTGATGAACACCCTAAACATAGCACCCTGTGATGAACACCCTAAACATAGCACCCTATGATGAACACCCTAAACATAGCACCCTATGATGAAAACCTTAAACATAGCACCCTGTGATGAACACCCTAAACATAGCACCCTGTGATGAACACCCTAAACATAGCACCCTATGATGAACACCCTAAACATAGCACCCTGTGATGAACACCATAAACATAGCACCCTGTGATGAACACCCTAAACATAGCACCCTATGATGAACACCCTAAACATAGCACCCTGTGATGAACACCCTAAACATAGCACCCTGTGATGAACACCTTAAACATAGCACCCTGTGATGAACACCCTAAACATAGCACCCTGTGATGAACACCCTAAACATAGCACCCTATGATGAACACCCTAAACATAGCACCCTGTGATGAACACCCTAAACATAGCACCCTGTGATGAAAACCTAAAACATAGCACCCTGTGATGAACACCCTAAACATAGCACCCTATGATGAACACCTTAAACATAGCACCCTGTGATGAACACCCTAAACATAGCACCCTGTGATGAAAACCTAAAACATAGCACCCTGTGATGAACACCCTAAACATAGCACCCTATGATGAACACCCTAAACATAGCACCCTTTGATGAACACCCTAAACATAGCACCCTGTGATGAACACCCTAAACATAGCACCCTGTAATGAACCACATAAACATAGCACCCTGTAATGAACCCCATAAACATAGCACCCTGTGATGAACACCCTATACATAGCATCCTATGATGAACACCCTAAACATAGCACCCTGTAATGAACCACATAAACATAGCACCCTGTAATGAACCCCATAAACATAGCACCCTGTGATGAACACCCTAAACATAGCACCCTGTAATGAACCACATAAACATAGCACCCTGTAATGAACCCCATAAACATAGCACCCTGTGATGAACACCCTATACATAGCATCCTGAGGTGAACACAGCACCCTGGAGGGATGGGGAGGAAGAGATGGAGAGAGGGAAAGACTGGAGAAGAGAGAGGTGTCTATTTATCTGTCTGTGGAGGAAGTGCTTCTCCTCCCCTCTCTGTCTTCTGAAGCAGAGAACTGTGACTGAAACACACCACTGCACCCTCACTTGGGATGAGCTCCAAATACAGGGGGGAGAGGGGATAGAGAACATTGAAAATTGAGGGAACTGAGAGCAAAGTCGGGAGCTCTTTAAAGAGGCTTGTCAAAATAATGAAAACAAATGGCACAGCAGTCCCCAGAGACGGAGAGGAGAACTTCATTTGTGAGGCGTCTTCAGCAGAAATGTGCTGCGCTACAGCAACTCCTCCATTTGAAGAGAGAAAGGGAGACGGGTGGGGAGAATGAAGAGAAGAAAAATGGGAGCACTCATTGTAATAATTGTTCAGGGTCAATTATTCCCGCGTCGGAGCAATCGTGCTGATGTGTGTTAGCATGCAGCCATGGAGCTGCAGAACCAACGGGGCATTAGCATAGTGGATACAGTATCTCCTTAGAGAAGAAAGGAAGACCCTGTGAATAACAGCTAGTTCATCTCTTTAAATCAGCTCCCCTGAGTAATGACCAGCCTGGAATTCTAATGAGCAGTTTTGGGCACATTCGACCTGTACGTGTTTCTGGTGGGAAAACAAAAGGTTCATATAATATATGTGGTTAATAGCAATAAAGCTCTTCATCTATATGTTACACTTAGATACACTTTCAAAGTTGAATACTTACCAACACAGTTTAGGTCGGGGGTCGGCAACATGCCAAATTATTGTTATACTTTTATTTTAAAGATTTTAGTTTTTGGTCAAAATAGACTGTAAAATCACCAGGAATTGAGAAAAAATTCAACACGACCATCAAGTTAGCTAGTAGACATCTTCAGACATCTTTGTCTCCTACCTCACATAGCTAGAGGTAAGGGAGAAATATTTAACACTTCTGTTCTTCTGACTAACATTGTCATCTAACCATATAATTGTAGTAGCTGCAATTATTTCAGTTAAATTGTAAATGTCTATCTTATTTTTCCTGATTTCTTTCCCATTTTTATCTAGCTGTCTCCGTTTTCTTCTCTCCTGTATCCTTTATGTTTGGAATAAAGCCAATAGAATTGTTATCAGGCTCCCTTTAAAAGTGCGGAGACATTCCTTTCACAACTTTTCCCGCTTTTCTCTCTCCTCAATTCTTCTCTCTTTTCTCTGTCCTCTTCCTTCCTTTCTCACCCTCTCTCTCTCTTTCTCTCTCTCAGGCAGAAAACAGCTTCCTTCTCTTATCACCCCCTTCCTTCTTCATCCTCCCTCCCCCTTCTTCCTCCCTCCTTCCTACTCCCCCTTCCTCCTCCGACTTTGACTTCATCTTCAAGTGTAGCAGCAGCAGTAGCTTTCCTCCCCATCCCCGTCATCGTCTTTCCTTTCTGGCCGTCTGCATTCCTGTCACGTGCTCCCCAAAGGTTATATGGCCCACTTTCTTATCAGCTGCATTCTGGGATATCTCTGCTCTCAGGCCTGTCTTCTGGAGAGCTATCTCAACCCCCCCACTGACTGCTGAGAGGACGACCTCTGTCGACCTTGTTGTTTTTGCCCTTTCTTTTTTTTTCATCCAAGGAATCTTTTACTGAATAAAAATGAAAGAATGAAAGAACGCAACTAAGAGAGAAGGGGGAGAAAAGAGAACTCGGGAGAAAAAAAAAGCAGTCCCCTGAGAGAATCTGTGATGAGATTGGGTCGGAGTTAGCCTTGTAAGAAAAGTGCCGTTGGCCCCCTCTCTCTGAGTACAGTAGACGTTGAATCGATATCCCACCCGCCCACCAGAACCATACTGCCCAGCGCACGCCGTCTACCTGTCGGGCCGGTCTGGGGGGTAGGGAAGAGAGGGGGGGGGGGGGGGTATTGGGAAGTGTATGGATGCCGTCATGTATAAATTCATTTTGGATCTAGCCAGTCTCTCGCACACGCTCAAGGTCTTTGCGGTCACGTTGAGACAGGAGTGGAAAGATGCTTCCCTACCTCTCTCTTAGCTCGTAGTGATGCTTCCCTACCTCTCTGTTAGCTCGTAGTGATGCTTCCCTACCTCTCTCTTAGCTCGTAGTGATGCTTCCCTACCTCTCTCTTAGCTCGTAGTGATGCTTCCCTACCTCTCTGTTAGCTCGTAGTGATGCTTCCCTACCTCTCTCTTAGCTCGTAGTGATGCTTCCCTACCTCTCTCTTAGCTCGTAGTGATGCTTCCCTACCTCTCTGTTAGCTGGTAATGATGCTTCGCTACCTCTCTCTTAGCTCGTAGTGATGCTTCCCTACCTCTCTGTTAGCTCGTAGTGATGCTTCCCTACCTCTCTGTTAGCTCGTAGTGATGCTTCCCTACCTCTCGCTTAGCTGGTAATGATGCTTCGCTACCCCTTGCTTAGCTGGTAATGATGCTTCGCTACCTCTCTGTTAGCTTGTAGTGATGCTTCCCTACCTCTCTGTTAGCTCGTAGTGATGCTTCCCTACCTCTCGCTTAGCTGGTAATGATGCTTCGCTACCCCTCGCTTAGCTGGTAATGATGCTTCGCTACCTCTCTGTTAGCTTGTAGTGATGCTTCCCTACCTCTCTCTTAGCTCATAGTGATGCTTCGCTATCTCTCTCTTAGCTCGTAGTGATGCTTCCCTACCTCTCTCTTAGCTCGTAGTGATGCTTCCCTACCTCTCTCTTAGCTCGTAGTGATGCTTCGCTACCCCTCGCTTAGCTGGTAATGATGCTTCGCTACCTCTCTGTTAGCTTGTAGTGATGCTTCCCTACCTCTCTCTTAGCTCATAGTGATGCTTCGCTACCTCTCTGTTAGCTCGTAGTGATGTTTCCCTACCTCTCTCTTAGCTCGTAGTGATGCTTCCCTACCTCTCTCTTAGCTCCTAGAGATGCTTCCCTACCTCTCTCTTAGCTCGTAGTGATGCTTCCCTACCTCTCTCTTAGCTGGTAATGATGCTTCGCTACCCCTCGCTTAGCTGGTAGGGATGCTTCGCTACCTCTCTGTTAGCTTGTAGTGATGCTTCCCTACCTCTCTCTTAGCTCATAGTGATGCTTCGCTACCTCTCTGTTAGCTCGTAGTGATGCTTCCCTACCTCTCTCTTAGCTCGTAGTGATGCTTCCCTACCTCTCTGTTAGCTCGTAGTGATGCTTCCCTACCTCTCGCTTAACGGGTAATGATGCTTTGCTACCCCTCGCTTAGCTGGTGATGATGCTTCGCTACCTCTCTGTTAGCTTGTAGTGATGCTTCCCTACCTCTCTCTTAGCTCATAGTGATGCTTCGCTACCTCTCTGTTAGCTCGTAGTGATGCTTCCCTACCTCTCTCTTAGCTCGTAGTGATGCTTCCCTACCTCTCTCTTAGCTCGTAGTGATGCTTCCCTACCTCTCTCTTAGCTCGTAGTGATGCTTCGCTACCCCTCGCTTAGCTGGTAATGATGCTTCGCTACCTCTCTGTTAGCTTGTAGTGATGCTTCCCTACCTCTCTCTTAGCTCATAGTGATGCTTCGCTACCTCTCTGTTAGCTCGTAGTGATGCTTCCCTACCTCTCTCTTAGCTCGTAGTGATGCTTCCCTACCTCTCTCTTAGCTCCTAGTGATGCTTCCCTACCTCTCTCTTAGCTCGTAGTGATGCTTCCCTACCTCTCGCTTAGCTGGTAATAATGCTTCGCTACCCCTCGCTTAGCTGGTAGTGATGCTTCGCTACCTCTCTGTTAGCTTGTAGTGATACTTCCCTACCTCTCTCTTAGCTCATAGTGATGCTTCGCTACCTCTCTGTTAGCTCGTAGTGATGCTTCCCTACCTCTCTCTTAGCTCGTAGTGATGCTTCCCTACCTCTCTCTTAGCTGGTAATGATGCTTCGCTACCTCTCGCTTAGCTCGTAGTGATGCTTCCCTCCCTCTCTCTGGGCACGGTAATTATGCTTCCCTACCTATCTCTTAAGCTGGTGCCTCGCAAGAGAAGAGAACAGCATAAAAAAATGCAGCATAAAGTAGCATTTAGCAGCCTGCCCAGGCTCATCTCTACTGCCATGATGTTGTTGCGTGGATAAAATGTACTTTTTATTTATACAAATGTATTATATTTGTTACTAAAAACGTAAAAGTTGTCTCTTGTCGAAGTCTACTAAAACAGTGAAAATGTTCATAAGAAAAGATCATGTCCCAATACTCCTTCTTTTCCATGTGTGTTTAGGACCGGAGAGGGTGAGAACAATGACTGTCTGTAGGCCTTCAGTGTTGCCTGGGGTTACCAGAGATGAAGGAGCCCTAAGCTCAGCTAACACAATATGAGGGAGTAATGTCAACCTGAACCTTTCTATATATAGGTGTCAACTAACTGGAGCAACAAATAGAATCAGTGCTGTTCTAATATGATGAAAGTGTCCTCGTCCACACCAAGTCTTGCTGTTCTCCATCATGACACTGTTCTGTCTCTGTTTTGGTTTAAGAAACATATCTTGCATGGCGCTCCCTGACCCACAGGGGAACTACAGTACAGTAGTGAGGAGAAAGAGCAGGCTTTAATCACTGGATGGAATCCCTTTGTCTTAACTCAGTTAGATATTGAATTACAGGCAGGGGAAGGGATGGGGAGCACTGGGGGAGACAGCAGGGAGAGCACTTAGAGGAAAGGCACGGCCGTGACGATGCTGGAGTGCTTTTTAATAACGTGGAAAAGAGGGATGTTTTGCATGGGGTATGGTGTGGTGGAATTGGGAGGGGTTAGAGAGGACAGGTGGTTGTGCCTATGTGTTCCATAGGGTGAGAGGTGCAGGGAGGTTGACTATAAGGGGGGTAATAAGATGTCTCTTTATTGGTTCTCTCCCCAGAGGACCGTTTGTTTGATTGTTTGCTTGCATGATGGAAAGGAGCAAATGTCCATGCATCTGACACCGGGCTGGTCGCTGCTGCCCCCTGCAGGGAAATCACTCTGCTTTGCTCCCTCACATGTTGTGTTTGTGTGTTTGTCTGTTGTGTTTGTGTGTGTGTGCGCATGTGCAGGCGTTCGTATGTGGTGTGTGTGTGTGTGTGTGTGCATGTGTGTTTGTGTTTGTGCGTGCGCGTGTGTGTGTACAGTACGTGTGTGGAGGCATGCAGTACATATGCTCTAGGGCACATGTCTGGAACATCACATTGTGGACCAGCTTACATATAACATGAAAGAAAGGCAACTTTATTGAATACATCCACATCTCCCACTACTGTCCTTCACTGTAGATCCTCACAGGGGAAGTTGGGGAGCGCCTGGGCGACCGAGAAATCAGGTTCCGGTTTTAGATGAAAGGATATACTGTATGCCACACTTTGCATTGCCATGAAAGATTTTGCATACTGTCAATAGCCATATTGCTACCGTACCAAGAGCGTATTCAGAAAATGTCAAGAAATCCATCAAAAAAGCGGAATGAGCGAGCAAGCTATTTTTAGATAAAGTATATCTCGGGCACAAGTTTTAGTTTTATGTTTTATGCCCATCAAAGGGAAAAGTGGCCTTATCAATACTGTTATTGATTCAGAAGATGGTTACAAGTACAGGTATTACATTTCAAATATAAAATATATTCAAATTATAAAAATACTGCTTTTTAGAAATGTATATTGTGAAAGTGCAATCAGCTATTTCTTTTTTTTTTAGCATGACATTATTGTGATGTACTGATATGGGAAAAATATTCAGCATTTTATCCCTCAGTATTTATTTTCCATGGTCCCTCTTTATATGAGTACTCTGAGTAAGGATTGCCACTGGGAAGTAATTCACTTTCAGGGCTCAACGGCATTCATTTGTGAATGAGACCGCTAAGTAAGGAAGTGTGCGTGTGTTTGTGTGTGTGCGTGGGTGTGTCGGTTCGGTGTGGGTGTGTGTGTGCATGAGTGTGTTTTCATGCTTACAGATGTGTGCCCTGAAAAGCTGTTAGGGAATTTGTATAAAGTCGGAGGCAGATTTTCCAAGACATCCTGTGAACATTCATTACTCATGAATGTCCTCCAAAAAGAAGGACCTATTCCGTCAATCTGTTTCTAACGTGTTCTGTCTCTTTCCCCTCTCCACTCTCCCCTGTTTCTCCAGGCTACTTTCTGGAGCTTCCCGTCACCAAAGGCTCTGCGACGCAATAAGTCATCTATCAGTGGAAGTGAGGAAGCACATCTCTCTCCTCTGCCTCTCTGCACACGGCAAGAGATGGTAGGAGGCGCTGGGATGAGGTGGGGTGGAGAGGGTGATAGGAGAGGTGGGGGATATAAATTTGGTGGTGGGGGGGCTCGTTGTGGGGAATTTCAATCGGACATGCGGCGCGGTGGCATATAGAGGAGGTCTGCCCCGGTCCGCTCCAGAAGAAAGATTAGAGGGGGATCAGTGTCATCCGCAGCAGGAGAGTAATGGCCTGGGCCAGGTTCAAGGCAAGAGCCCAGAACATATCGCCATCACAGCCACCCGCATCACCGTCACCCCCCACCACCCCCCACATGAAATAGAAGTTAACCGCCAATCCCAGACATTTTCCCCATCTTTTACTGAGGGTGAAAACTACCATTGGGAGTCTCAGGACAATTTTTATATAGGATTAGAAAACAAAAATCAATATTTAATTATCTGTGAGCTTTTTGTGTCACTGCATCTTTAGGTCAGTAAGTGTTGGGGTGCCAGGGTCTGCCCGCCACTGTAAGTGAAGGAGTTGTTAAAGAGACAGTATCTTTTTACACAGCGCGCATTATGCAAGGTTAAAGTTTCCTGTACAGAGTCCCTGTGGGTGCCTGCATTAGTGTGGCTGTGTGTGCATGAGTTTGTATGTGTGATAATAATGATAATAATAACTGTCTGAAAATGTTATTTTAGACAATAAGTCTTAAAAAGTGATCTTGCAAGCGAATTATCTTAAACTACAAGAAATAACAAACAAATACATTTTCCCTAACAGCGGTGAAATAAAAACCCAAGGGGGTGTGTGCATAGTACAACAGCTTTATGTTAATGCATATATCATAATATTAATAAAATCAAAGAAATGGTCAAGAACTGAGTAAAGGCAAAATATCCTGACATTGCCTTGTCTTTCCTCTGCCACAGTAAATAAGAAAAATGAACAGAGAAAACACAAGGCCAGGCCTGATGCAACTGCATTTTTATTATTGTGATCTAAATTTGTTTACAGGGGGATTCCTTTCACTTTCGCTGAGTTCACTTCAGATACCGTGGATAGATCCACTGTCCCCAGAGCAGAGTGAGCTCCCCAGTAGACAACAATGCACACCAGTACCATACATTGTGCCAAAGCCACTACATAAAGCAGCGGTGTATTGGATTAAGGTGGCTCTTTAGCTTTTTCCCCGTGGCAGTGGCCGATGGGCCAGTGGAGTGGATGTGACGGCCGCTTAAGCGGTGACAAGCAGAAGGTCAGTGTCACTGATGAAGGACTGAGGCCAACTGGCCCTCTGATGTAGCCATCCTTTTGCAGAGAGGGAGAATCCATCCTAGTTAAGACAACACCCAGACAGACAGGGACGGACTGGGGAGACAGACACAGGGGAAGGAGAGACTGAGGTAGATAATGAAAGGAAGAACAGAGGAATGGAGTGAGGTAAAGAAGGGAGGCAAAGACAGACAGTAAGAATGTTCCCAGCTAGATAGCAAGCACAGTACCAGGCGAAATGTTACTCAGCCACTAGAGTCATTTATTAGTGATGAAACATTCTGTGGAATGCTATGAATTAGACACCCATGACTCATATGTATGCTGTAGGGCAGTCTGACCCATATGTATGCTGTAGGGCAGCATGACCCATATGTATGCTGTAGGGTAGCATGACCCAAATGTATGCTGTAGGCCAGCATGGCCCATATGTATGCTGTCAGGAAGCACGGCCATCTGATTGCACTGATGTTAGGCTACAGGATAAACCAAGTCAAATGGTGGTTGGACAGCCGATGGAGCACCAGAAAAAAAGGACCCTTTTCCTCTGCCACTCATTGGCTTATTTGACTTGGAAATATATGTGGCATCCGTCTGAAAGCTGAATTGATACAGTTACCATCAGAGAGGTTATTACTGGCACTTGATCCACGCTGCCACCTACATACAGCATTATTACAGACCCCACCCCACCTACCCACAGCCCACGTCTGCACAACACTCTGTCTGTGAACAGGGCTTAGCTGAGGGGAGCTGGGCCATGCCATGCATATGCCTCATTTCCCTTTATATGGATAGGGAAACGCTAATTATCGTATATGGTGATTATCATTTACAGTTCCTTCAGAAAGTATTCACTCCCCGTTACTTTTCCACATGTTGTTGTGTTACAGCCGGCATTTAAAATGGATTCAATTGAGATTTTGTTTCACTGATCTACACACAATACCACATAATGTCAAAGTGGAATTATGTTTTTAGAAATGTTTAGAAATTAATAAAAAATGAAAAGCTGAAATGTTTTGAGTCAATAAGTATTCATACCCTTTTGTTATGGCAAGCCTAAATAAGTTCAGGAGTAAAAATGTGCTTAACAAGTCACATAATAAGTTGCATGGACTCACTCTGTGTGTAATAATAGTGTTTAACGTGATTTTTTAATGATTAACTCATCTCTGTACCCCACACATACAATTATCTGTAAGGTCCCTCAGTCAAGCAGTGAATTTCAAACACAGATTCAACCACAAATACCAGGGAGGTTTTCCAATGCCTCACAAAGACCAGGGAGGTTTTCCAATGCCTCACAAAGACCAGGGAGGTTTTCCAATGCCTCACAAATACCAGGGAGGTTTTCCAATGCCTCACAAAGACCAGGGAGGTTTTCCAATGCCTCACAAAGACCAGGGAGGTTTTCCAATGCCCCACAAAGACCAGGGAGGTTTTCCAATGCCTCACAAAGAAGGAAACCTATTGGTAGATGGGTAAAAATGTAAATAAAATAGACATTGAATATCCCTTTGAGCATGGTGAAGTTATTAATCAAACTTTGGATGATGTATCAATACATCCAGTCACTACAAAGATACAGGCGTCCTTCCTAACTCAGTTGCCGGAGTGGTAGGAAACCGCTCAGGGATTTCAACATGAAGCCAATGGTTTCCTTAAAACAGTTACAGAGTTTAATGGCTGTGATAGGACAAAACTGAGGATGGATCAACAACATTGTAGTTACTCCACGATACTAACCTAAATGACAGAGTAAAAAGATGAAAGCTTGTAAAAAAATATATTCCAAAACATGCATCCTATTTGCAATAAGGCACTAAAGTAAAACTGAAAAAAAATATGAATTTTTTGTTGTTGCCACATTTGAATATAAAGTGTTATTTTGGGGGCAAAGGGCAAAGGGTTGCTACTTTGAAGAATCTCAAATATAAAATATATAATGATTTGTTTAACACTTTTATGGTTCCTACATGACTCCATATGTTTTATTTCATAGTTTTGATGTCTTCACTATTATTCTACAATGTAGAAAATAGTAAAATAAAGAAAAACCCTTGAATGAGTAGGTGTGTCCAAACTTTTGACTGGACTGTAAATGCAACTGGGTGGAAATTCTATTATTGGTCAAAAGAACTTTAAAGGATTAAAGGGGTAATCCACCCCAAGCCACCAATTCCTATTATTATCCGTGTTAAATAAAACTAATATGTGAAAACAATATTTATTTGTGAACAAATGTTTCATTTTGTTGTTATAACAAGGTTGGTAGCAACATGTGAAAATCGTTGTGGAAATCTATTGCAGCTCAAGTCAACTGCAAAACCCACAATGCAGTGCTCTCTATCTGGGCTAGCAAACGTAGCTACACACAATAATACCAAAGTCAATATCAGCATGTGAAGTAGCTAGCTATCTGTAAAATTGCCTAAACAAACTGCACTATCAATTTAGAAATCTATCTCACCGAGTTCAACTTGTAGTTTGTCATTGCCCAGAGTGAGTGCAGAGTAGGTTGCTATGGCAACAACTACCCATTCCACATTTCCCACAGCATTGCAAGATGACACTTGAAGGAGAAACTGAGTTGAATAATTTGGTAGACTGTAGATTGAGCACATCTAAGGGAAATATATACATTGTCATGACGATTTAAATGGATGGATGTGTTCTAGACAAGCATACCAATACTATATATTGGCTGATTTTGGCGATCTGGAGTGCTGTGTTAAAAGCCTTATAAAATGTGATAGTGTGTTATCCCGTATCTCCAGTGAGGAGAACCACCAACACAATTTCCTGATTTCACAAACTGACCACTTCGTCGTTAAATCATGGGAAAAATGCTATTTTACCCACTGATAGAACATAGGCTTTCATCAAATTGACAGGAGTTTCATGATTTTTATTTCTGGGGGTGGATTATCCTTTTAAGTAAAGGGTCATGTGCATAGGAAGGGAGAGCAACATGGCCATTGAGTGAGAAACAATTAATTAAATGTTTGTTTGAAATACTTCAGTAATTGTGCTATAAAAAACATTTCCTTTGTATTATCTGCCTGGTAAAAAGGGAATTACTTGACTAATATCACATAAGGACTTGAAATCCTTATTTAAAGACATTTACAGTAATGCTATTTTGTTCGACTGAACCTCATTTTGTGACCTTTGAACTCTGGACTATTGACTTTGAGTTGCTTTGATTGCTGGCTACATACAAAAAGCCTTACTGCGTACAATTTTGAGTTTGGTTTGTGATTTCTGTTCCTACCATTTAATTTCGAATCAAAGCTTTCATCTGTTGCTTAACGTGCCTTGCATTTTGCTGTGTTTGTGCATATGTATACGCTTACTGTGCATGCATATTGCTTGCTATTCTGTAGAAAGGTCTAGGGGTCGAATTATATTCTACATGGTTCCCAGTCCTTGTTTTATATGGCACATAAGGAAAAGACAGGTGATTGTTGAACATCAACATCAATTATTTGTCCAGTCTAAGCAAATTTGAAGCTAAATAAAAGTCTGACTGTACATCAATCAATGAATCATATGTATTTAAAAAGCCCTTTTTTACATCTGCCGATGTCACAAAGTGCTGTACAGAAACCCATGTACATGTAGAACAGGATCAACGTGTTGTCAAATATAATGATGTCAAATGTATTATCATATCAGTGAAGTGCATTGAGGCAAGATGGGACATATTACATTGTGTCTATTTCCTCTATTAGCACTTAGAAAATGCTTACAGTCATTGCAGGACCAGATAGGCCCATGCTCAGCAAAATGTTCCATATTTTGTCCATTTACCTCATATTGATTGTCTCAGGTTGAGAGGTTAAAAGCTGGATTGAAAAGGTTTTTAATGGGGTGGTTTTTGTCCAAGTGTTAATGGCCATCATCGTCAATTGATTCTCGAGTACTATTAAATTGGCAAAAGCTCAGAGTGTTTGGTCACATAAAATGTGTCCACTCAAAATAAGTAATTTACTGGTAATGTCATACTTGTCTGAAAGCCCTTACAGAGAGATATGAAAGATGTTGTATGAAAAGTTCTTTACATATACAGTGTTGGGGAAGCTATTCTGAAAATATAGTTTACCAAGCTAGTAATTACTTCACACTGGAAGAAGTTAAGCTACACTAAAGCTACCCATAAGAAAAAATATATAGTTTACTTAATTAAAGTTACTTTAAAAAAGTAGTTGACTACATCCAAACTACTTCATGAAAAATTATCCTATCTAAATCTGAAATGTCATTGACTACAAATTGCAAGAACAGATCACTCTGGAGTCAGATGATAACAGAATGTGTGATTTAGTGATGTTTCAAGTGAGAATTGGGCAGGTCTGATGTCGAAAAAGAAAGGAAATGATTGCCTACTTCCCAATATTTCCATGTTTTTTTTGCAAAAAAAACTAGTATGTAGTTCCAGTAGTTAGTTACACCGCTACATTGCAAAAAAGTTATTAACTACTGAAAAAACTACAAAGATTTGAATTTATTAAAACTACCACCAAGCTACAGTACAGCAAAATGTAGTTAAATTACTAGTTGAACTATGTCTAGTTCACCACTCCCCAACACTGTACATATATACTGGTTATTGCTGAGGATGTGATTGAGCAGTCTTTCTGATGGTTATTCCCCCCCCCCTCTCTCTCTATCTCTCTTTCTCTTTTTTTCTCTCTGTCTCTCTGACACCTCCCCTCAGCGTAATACACACCAGCAAGCGATCGATACACACTCAGCCGAGAGCAGGTAGGAATTGTGGCAGTGTAGGCACCACACATTACAGGGTGGCCAAGGCCAATAAGCTGTGGAGGGGAGGAAGAGAAGGGAGCTAGGGGAGATCCATAGATTGGGTTTTCACGTTTTTAACCCTCTTGGCACTGTTCGTTTTTAGATAAAGTAGGAAGTTGTTTTTTCATCAAATGCTAATTTCTTGAAACTCTGGTGGCTTTAGGATAGAAAGAACCCCAGCCAAGTGATTGTAGTCATTACTGCAGTGCCAGTCTACAGTGTAGGAGGGGAAATAACTCTGCATTGCTGGAAAATGACCTATAAATTATCATTTCACACTTAGTCTATACCTGTTGTTTATGAAGCATTTGACAAATAAAATAACATTTGATTTGAAATAAGACAACATTATCACACTCACAGACATCCCTCCCTGTTTCCATGGCAACAAATCACACTTCCTCATCATGAACTTAAATGACAGACGCAACCTATTAAGCCTGCTAAGATATGAATTACAGTGTTAGCATGTGAATAGGTGTGTGTGTGTGTGTTAGCATGTGAATAGGTGTGTGTGTGTGTGTGTGTGTGTGTGTGTGTGTGTGTGTGTGTGTGTGTGTGTGTGTGTGTGTGTGTGTGTGTGTGTGTGTGTGTGTGTGTGTGTGTGTGTGTGTGTGTGTGTGTGTGTGTGTGTGTGTGTTAGCATGTGAATAGGTGTGTGTGTGTGTGTGTGTGTGTGTGTGTGTGTGTGTGTGTGTGTGTGTGTGTGTGTGTGTGTGTGTGTGTGTGTGTGTGTGTGTGTGTGTGTGTGTGTGTGTGTGTGTGTGAGATAGAGAGAGAGAGTGTGTGTGTAACCGCTGCATAGCAACATAATTTTTAGTTGGTGCAACTGGTCTGAATTCTATAAAGTAACCTTTACATGAAGACTAATGTTGTTGTACAGCCTGCTGGGGCAGCAGCTGACCCCTGCTGTTCCTCTGCCAGGATGTTCAGGTAATCAGGAGGAGCCTGTCTGTCTGGTGGCCGCCAGGTTATTACTGGCTTTTTGATTGCAGTAGGCCTACAATCAGTGCCACACAAACATTCATTTTAGCAATATGAGAGCCTTTTCCTAAATGGAAAATCGGAGAAAATCAAAAATGCAAGACGTGTGTCTGTGTGCTCATACATGTACAGTGAAGTGACATCCTTCTTTCTCACATTCTCTGGTTGGCAGGTTCAGCGTCCTATTTTATTGCATTAGATCAACAGTCGTTATCCTTTTGATTCCATGCATGTGTTTAACTATAATGGTAGTGATGATGTCACACCATAAATCATTGAATTCATTGAGCCTCATCCTGCGCCTGCTTGGCCACGTCCTCTCTACACTGCTTGTGGGCTGCACATCCAGAGCCTTGTAAATGGGAGTGTGTGTGTGACTCATCAGGGGACCACAGTGTTTTTTCAGAGGGACCAGTCATTTGATGAGGCTGCATCATGGCCCACACCCTGCCTCTACGGATGCCTGCCCTGGACCACCATGCTCTCTCTCTCTCTCTCTCTCTCTCTCTCTGCTTTGTGGTGGATACTGGAGTCCAAGAGACAGCTCAAATATCCAAGTCTGCTGAGTTACCACATCAAGCAGCTTAGTGACATGTGTTGAACACACACACACACACACACACACACACACACACACACACACACACACACACACACACACACACACACACACACACACACACACACACACACACACACACACACACACACACACACACACACACACACACAAGCAAAGACACACGTGCAAGTACGGATGCACACTCACACACACACCCTAAACACTGATCTCCACACACTCTAAGTGTAGCCTTCATGGATCAGAAAGGCTTAAGATGCATTTTCCTGTTGATGAAAGCTTTCTCCAATTTCTCCATCATTTATCCACAGCTATTTTTAATGGGATACCTCCTTTCTTACTACTTTCTCTTTACATTCCCGCACTTTCTACCAACCTCTGCTCTAGCCATGGGAACACCTGCTCTTTCCATGACATAAACTGACCAAGTGAATCCAGGTGAAAGCTATGATCCCTTATTGATGTCACCTGTTAAGTCTACTTCAATCACTGTAGATGAAGGGAAGGAGACAGGTTAAAGAAGTATTTTTAAGCTTTGAGACAATTGAGACATGGATTGTATATGTGTGCCATTCAGAGGGTGAATGGGCAAGACAAAAGATTTAAGTGCCTTTGAACGAGGTATGATAGTAGGTGCCAGGAGCACCGGTTTAAGTGTCAGAACTGCAACACTGCTGGGCTTTTTACACTGAACAGTTTCCTGTGTGTATCCGAATGGTCCACCACCCAAAGGACATCCTGTCAACTTGACACAACAGTGGGAAGCATTGGAGTGAACATGTGAACATGGACCAGTATCCCTGTGGAACGCTTTCGACACTTTGTAGAGTCCATGCCCCGAGGAATTGAGGCTGTTCTGAGGGCAAAAGGGGGTGCAACTCAAAATTAATGTTTTGTACACTCAGTGTGTCTCTCACTGCTTCTGTCTTTTTCAACCCTCCTTTATCTCCCCCATCCCCCCCCGCCTCCATCCCCTGTTCTCCTCATTGCTCCTTGTCCGTTCCTTCATAGTTTAACTCTCCCCAATAACATGAGCACTTTCTTCAATCACATAAGAACAAATTACCTTACAAATTAAAAAACATCAGTGATATTCCTTGGCTTAAGAGCGGGCCCACCGTATCCCTAATGAAATTTGCAGCGCCATACATCAGGAGTGTGTTGTCGGCCACACATAGCTCCTCCAATCTTCCGTAGCCCCCTGCTGTTTTAATATGTATTATACTGATCGTCATTTCCACATCAAATGTGTGTAGTGATGTCTGCTTCTCCCTTCTCTTCTTTTTAAAATGAGTCCTCATCTGCATTCCTTTTTTTAATGTCTGGATTAAAAATAGACACGCATACATATTTTAATATGTTACCAGCGCAGTCTGGTTACACTGCTAACACGCAAATGTAATTTGAGTGATTAAAGAGTGTTACACAATCAGTGTCAGATTCAGCACTAGCTAATGAAAGACACATTTCCTTTGAATATCCTTGAGGGTTACGACCAAGCAGAACAAAGGTGAATTCTATTTTTCTGCTCTCCTAAAATTAAATGTGTCTTCCACATTCAGGAAACCATTCATTATAATTTTTGTCTCTCTCCTACCAGAAAAAAGATTGTATTCATTAGGGAATACATTTACTTGTGCAAGTATGTTAGACACACCGAGAGGTTAGATTAAATGATTCAGCATGCAGACAAATATATGTATGTGTGAACATCCATATTTCAGATGTAGCTACAGGCAAATTTTTCGCATTGTCTGTTTATTCACTTTAGCCTCGTGTTTGAACTGGAACTTATTAGAGGAAAAAATATGAACATTTTCTTCACTGCAGATCTGGGCATACTGTGGAGCAGAGATGTTATGGGCAAATACATGTTAACGGAATTACACTTTGACCTAGTATTTTCACTTTAAATGTATGCCAAACAAACACCATTGATTTCAAAGTTTAACAAACCATACAAGGCAATGCACAAGGACTCATTTTAACAATTTCCATTGAAACATTTCCAAAAATGAATTTAGTGGAAGTAATGTGCAGATGCAAACTTTGGTAATGGAATGGCGGTAAAACGATTACGTTTTCCAAAAACTATGTTAAATATCTGCTCTGAATTAAAATTAAAAGATGTCTGCAGAAAGAATGACATGGCACCTTGAGTTTGAAAACAAATATTTTGGTTATTGAACTACAGTAAGTGAAGTAACGGACAGTAGAGTATAGGTCAGTACAGCAGAGTACAGTACAATATATTTTACTCTACTATACTCTACATTCCTTTACAGTACTGTACTACTGTATCGTATCATATTGTACTGTACTCTACTGTGCTCTGCTCACTGTACTGTGCTATCCAAACTTGTGAAACATATAACAGGTTCAGATTTGGTCCAGTCCGGTTCGTCTGTGGACGTTAACATCAAGGCCAGGGTGGATTGACAAAATGTCAACTACTTTCTTTTTTTACCCCTTCTTCTCCCCAATTTCGTGGTATCCAATTGCTGGTTACAGTCTTGTGTCATCGCTGCAACTTCCTTGCGGAATCGGGAGAGGCAAAGGTTGAGAGCCGTGCGTCCTCCGAAACACAACCCAACCAAGCCGCACTGCTTCTTGACACAATGCCCACTTAACCCGGAAGCCAGCCGCACCAATGTGTCGGAGGAAACACCGTGCACCTGGCCACCGAGTCAGCGTGCACTGCGCCCAGCCCGCCACAGGAGTCGCTAGTGCGCGATGGGACAAGGACATCCCTGCCTGCCAAACCCTCCCCTAACCCGGACAACGCTGAGCCAATTGCGCGTCTGGTCCTCCTGGTTGCAGCCGGCTGCGACAGAGCCTGGACTCGCACCCAGAATTTCTAGTGGCACAGCTGCGACGCAGTGCCTTAGACGACAGCGCCACTCGGGAGCCGAACTACTTTTTAATATCCATGGACGTCCGGTGCTCAGTGGGTGAGGATGCTGGTTACAGTAAATGGAAAGAGAGGTGGCTCATGGGTAGGTGTCAGCAAGTTCCGGGAGAGAGAGCGAGAGAAAGAGAGAGAGAGAGTCCAGACTCAGACTGTTTTAACGCTCTTGGTTCGACCACCAGACGACAGAAAGAGAAAGAAAACAGTTATGAGCTGAACATAACAGTAAGCTAGTGGAAAGGAGGGCAGTAGCAGGTGACCCAACTGTGGATTGTGACTATTATGGTTTCCCACTGTAGCCAATTCAGTTGCAGTAATTCTATTACAGATTTGGTAACGGAATTACGAGTTTTACTATCACTTTAACTAACTGATAGATCTACCATTACTTGCTACTTCTGTGCACTTTCATTATCCTCCAACCTTTGTAGCTCAGTTAGTAGAGCATGACACTTGTAATGCCAGGGTAATGGGTTTGATTCCCAGGACCACCCATACATAATATGCATGCACGCTTGACTGTATGTCGCTTTAGATAAGTGTCTGCTAAATTATTATTATCTCATGAGGGAGAGATATAAGAAAATATGTTAAAGATACGTGGGTTTTTGGTAACGGAAGGCACAAGGCACATGGCAATATTTCTAAAAACTTACAGAAGGTAAACAATTTCAAAATATAAGTGTTGATATTAGTCGGCAGGGGTCTTTACATCAACATGATTGTGTTCTGATGTATTTCTGATCAATGTTTTTCTAACACCCCTTTTCCATCTGTTTATCCAGAAATCAAATCCTTTACTTATGCCACATTTTTAAGATGGAAAATGGTTGAAAATTTTATCCATGCCTTCAATTCTCTTAGCTTTTATTTGACACCCAATTTGACATGCTCATATGGACTTCACATGTTGGTGCTCAAGGGTTCTTTTACATGGAAATGAGCTATACACTTACACACATACGTAACATATGATTATTTCCTTATACGTTTGTGTGTGTGTGTGCGTGCGTGCGTGCGTGCGTGTGTGAGAGAGATAGATAGATAGATAGTAGAGAGAGAGAGAGACAGTGAGACAGAGAGGGAAAGAAAGAGAAGGAGAGTAAGGCTGACATTGCATCTGGTACAGAATATGCTAAGTAAGAGTATTGGGACACAGAGAAGCTGGACAACAGTTATCCAGATATCAATATTTGGCAAGCTGTTATAAAGCGATATTGAATTCAGCTAATGCTTGATATGACATGTTGTTATACAATATGATCTGGCTCCACTTCCATAGGATAGTAGGTTTCTCTTCATATCATGATGCAGGGAAATGCCTGTACCATAACAAGAGTAGCTCTTACTGAATAGTTATGACACCTTACGTAAGGTACAATATGTTTGTTTTCATGGGTGTTCTTTTTCTGACTTATTGACCATGCTAAACCAAGTCACCCTTATCAGTGGACCTTCAGCATTCTCAATCTGAACAATGTGCAAAGTTTCAGTCTTTACTATACTAACCTACACAGTATCACTGGAGAGTGTATTGGAATCTGTTTCCCTGTGAGCAGAAACCCTACAGAGAGAGGACTGGAGGGATCTGTGGTAATAAACTTGGCTCAAGATGCAGAAAGCAGATGCCGGGGTTGAGAAGGGGCCAACACATGCTGGAGATCACGGAGGGAACAGGACGGGCTGTGGATGAAGAGAGAGAGAAATGTTTGCCTTTTAGAGGTGAGGTTTAAATGGGGAAGGACCATTAAAGGTATGTGGGTGGAACTGAAGGAGGCCAGAACCAGAAGAGAATGTTAGGCTTTCTGGAAGTAGACTTTCATTATTTATCACCTAACACTGTACACTCAAATAATATATTCACTCATAATCTGAGACAGTTTTATGGTGTTAAATACAGATTTAATGTAATTAAATGTATATGAACATTATACTATCCAGTCCATCATGGAGTATCTGTTCAAGCCCACTCTGCCGTAGTTTGTAGGTAAAGCTAGGAGTGAATGGACTCCTGACCCTTATTCTCTCTCCTCTCTCAGCTCTGTGTGAACCCTCTCTGGGGGTTATTGATGGGCCCCGCCTCCTCCCCCGGCTCCATAAATCTCAGAGAAATGGCCCCTGCCTGGTGGAGGGCCAGACACTCTGCAATCGGGCCCGAGCCTGATGACAGCTTTAGCTGCTGCTGAAGTGGACAGCTCCAGTTTCTGTCTAGCCACATATAGACTGGCCTCACTAAAACATGTCCTCGCTGGCCACCTAAAGAGTCAACCTTATGATTTTGAGAAATAACAGATTTCCCTGTCTGATGTAGATTAAATGGTAATCACTTAAGCATATTACCATGGGCCTGAATGTGTTGATGCTGTTTGTTTGAGAACTTAGCTCCAGTGCTGACTCAATGTCCATACTTACTCCATACTATGACCATGCAGACATTCATTCACCATAGATTTTTAACTGGTGGCCATAGCATCGACAGTAAAGCATACAGTGACTTCAGAAAGTATTCAGACCCCTTCAATTTTCACACATTTTGTTACGTTACAGCCTTATTCTAAAATTGATTAAGTTAGAAAAAATCCTCAGCAATCTACACACAAAAACCCATAACGACAAAGTGAAAACAGGTTTTTAGATTTATTTGCAAATTTATAAAAAAACAAAAACAGAAATAGCTTCTGTACATAAGTATTCAGACCCTT
Organism: Salvelinus fontinalis; assembly: GCF_029448725.1. Lineage (NCBI taxonomy): Eukaryota > Metazoa > Chordata > Actinopteri > Salmoniformes > Salmonidae > Salvelinus > Salvelinus fontinalis. The sequence continues at coordinate 33,465,481 of NC_074668.1, read as the reverse complement.
CGCTATGAGACTCGAAATTGAGCTCATGTGCATCCGGTTTTCATTGATCATCCTTGAGATGTTTCTACAACTTGATTGGAGTCCACCTGTGGTATATTCAGTTGATTGGACTTGATTTGGAAAGGCACACACCTGTCTATATAAGGTCCCACAGCAAAAACCAAGACATGAGGTCCAAGGAATTGTCTGTAGATGTTCGAGATAGAATTGTGTCGAGGCACAGATCTGGGGAAGGGCACCAAAACATTTCTGCAGCATTGAAGGTCCCCAAGAACACAGTGGCCTCCATCTTTCTTAAATGGAAGAAGTTTGGAACCACCAAGGCTCTTCCTAGAGCTGGTCGCCTGGCCAAAGTGAGCAATCGAGGGAGAAGGTCCTTGGTCAGGGAGGTGACAAAGAACCTGATGGTCACTCTGACAGAGCTCTAGAGTTCCTCTGTGGAGATGGGGGAACCTTCCAGAAGGCAGCCAAAGACTCTCAGACCATGAGAAACAAGATTCTCTGGTCTGATGAAACCAAGATTGAACACTTTGGCCTGAATGCCAAGCGTCACGTCTGGAGGAAACCTGGCACCATTCCTACAGTGAAGCATGGTGGTGGCAGCATCATGCTGTGGGGATGTTTTTCAGCGGCAGGGACTGGGTGACTAGGATTGAGAGAAAGATGAACAGAGCGAAGTATAGAGAGATCCTTGATGAACACATACTCCAGAGTACTCGGGACCTCAGACTGGGGCGAAGGTTCACCCGAAGCACACAGCCAAGACAACGCAGGAGTGGCTTTGGAACAAGTCTATGAATGTCCTTGAGTGGCCCAGCCAGAGCCCGGACCCGATCGAACATCTCTGGAGAAACCTGAAAATAGCTGTGCAGCAACGCTCCCCATCCAACCTGACAGAGCTTGAGAGGATCTGCAGAGAAAAATGGGAGAATCTCCCCAAATACAGGTGTGCCAAGCTTGTAACGTCATTCCCAAGAAGACTGCTGTAATCGCTGCCAAAGGTGCTTCAACAAAGTACTGAGTAAAGTGTCTGAATACTTATGTATATTCTTTATAAATTAGCAATAATTTCTAAAAAACAGTTTTTGCTTTGTCATTATGGGGTATCATGTGTAGATTGATGAGGGTTTTTTTTTTTAACCAATTTTAGAATTAAGCTGTAACGTAACAAAATGTGGGAAAAGTCAAGGGGTCTGAAGCAACTGTATGACTATAAAAGTGCCCTAGAAGCCATTGTGTTATCTGGTTATACTGTATGTAGGCTACAGTAGTATTTATTTTATTTACTTAACCTTGAAATGTATTTTCTAAGTTTGACTAGTTCATTGTATTGTTGACTTGGGTCATAGATACATCAGGACGCTTTGATGTCCAGTGTTTATTAATGCTGCTTTCTATGCAGCAATTGCTGAGTCTCTTGTACAGAAAACTGTATGCGCATACGTGTGTGTGTGTATGCATGTGTAAGCATAATGTGTGTCCATGTCAGTATTAAAAAAAAGCAAAGCCAGTCGTAAGTACTGAGCAGTGGTAGGATGGAGCAGTGAGTGAGTCTGCTAGCTCCTTCAGTCAGTCAGTCTGCAGTAGTATGGAGCAGTGAGTGAGTCTGCTAGCTCCTTCAGTCAGTCAGTCTGCAGTAGGATGGAGCAGTGAGCGAGTCTGCTAGATACTTCAGTCAGTCAGTCTGCAGTAGGATGGAGCAGTGAGTGAGTCTGCTAGCTCCTTCAGTCAGTCAGTCTGCAGTAGGATGGAGCAGTGAGTGAGTCTGCTAGCTCCTTCAGTCAGTCAGTCTGCAGTAGGATGGAGCAGTGAGTGAGTCTGCTAGATACTCCAGTCAGTCAGTCTGCAGTAGGATGGAGCAGTGAGTGAGTCTGCTAGCTCCTTCAGTCAGTCAGTCTGCAGTAGGATGGAGCAGTGAGTGAGTCTGCTAGCTCCTTCAGTCAGTCAGTCTGCAGTAGGATGGAGCAGTGAGTGAGTCTGCTAGCTCCTTCAGTCAGTCAGTCTGCAGTAGGATGGAGCAGTGAGTGAGTCTGCTTGCTCCCATTGTCCATCTGCAGTAGGATGGAGCAGTGAGCGAGTCCACTCCTACAGTCTGCAGTAGGATGCTGTAAAAGTCAAACAGCGAATCAGGCCCACAGAAGGGTCCTTACAGAGATTCCCCAGCCAGGAGAAAGCAGTTAAAAGTGATGTGGTCTGTGGGACCACTCTGAATGGAAAGACCTGAACATGACATGACGCTTGAACTCCCCTCCATCCGCCCCGCCAGGCCCTGTGACATGTGTCTAAAGGGCGAGAGCTGGGCGTTCACGTCTGTCACATGTCTAGCTTCAGCAGAACTTGAGCTTTTATATTGTTCTCTCATGTCTTGAATCACCTTAGTTGATTGGTTGGGACATTTTGGATTTACATTTATATCTAAATCCAGTGGAGGTTAAATGCAAGCGATTTTGAGAGTGAGATATTGTTGGATTGTGGGACAGTTGCATCATATTGGTCAACCATACTGGTCAACCAGCTGAGAGATCTCCTTCCACTGAAGTCTGCGATTCCACCATCATTGCAATCATAGCCAAAAATAAATTCAACATTAGCATTTTGGCCTCACTTTATGTCTACGTCCGTATCTTTGTTAAGGAGAAAGACAGAGATGGTTTCACTGCTTTTAAGGACTTTGAATAATCGTAAAATGCAAAGCATTCAAACTGAATCGATCAAAAAGTGTGAGCATTTTTTTGTGATAAAAATATAACATTTTCACAAGCACAAAAAATCATATCTACAAACAAGACAGTTCCAACAAACAGAGTCAACAACACATAATGTAATACAAGAAGCTCCAGCCCTTGATAAATCAAACAATGAAAAGAATGGAATGTACCGATTTGGTCAAGCCTCCCCAAAATCTCCCCAAAAAGTGGTATCATTAAAAAACATTGATGGAAAAAATATTATTTTACATCCTACATGTAAATGTGTTGTACTACACATCTACAAATCTTCTGTCATGTAACATACTTTTCAAAACCACAATTAAATTGAATCGAATGTTGAATTTATCCTAATTACTCTTGCTTGAGTGATAGAGGTCTGCTCCAGAGTCTATAAAGGAATTCCTCTTATAGTTGCATGGGGGGAGCTGTTGGCTTTGGTGCTGCACCTCTCTGTCACTCTCTGACCCCTGCTGGACTGATCGTTGACCTATTAACCTCCAGGAGTTAGCAATGTTTTAATAGCTGTTCATCCACCACTATTATGAAGTTTCAAGTTTTACTGTCAAGTACACAAGTACAATGAAATGCCTTTCTTGCAAGCTCCAAACCCAACAAAAGAGTATCAATGTAGCACTAAAAATAACATAAGGTAGAACAAAAACACACAAGAAATAAAAATAAGAAATGAGAAGAACATGAGAAAGTAAGAAAGTAAGAATGGAACAGCGTCAGTTCCAATACCATATTTACAATGTGCAGGGATACTGGAGTGATAGAGGTAGATATGAATAGGGATAAGGTGACTAGGCATCAGGATATACAGTATGATAAACAGAATTGCAGCGGCGGAAATTATGATTGTACGTGAGTGCGTGTGTACATGTGTGTAGACTCAGTATAAATGCGTGTGCATGTTATGTGTGTGTTGGAGTGTCAGTGTGCGTGATTGTGTAGAGTCCTGTGAGTGTGCATAGAGACAACAACAAAAAATACAGATTAGTATTAGGGGAGAAGTGACTGTGTCCTCCATCATTGTTGCCATTATTCACATAGTCTATGAAGACATGCCTCTAGTTCCACCATGTACTGTGTGTTTCCTAATGAAGACACTGTGTTATTACTGTATAATCAGTGGACTTTCCCTGGCAACATAATGTTGTTACGTTATTTTAATCTTTATTCTAATCATTTTATTCATCATTTATCTCTTTATGTGAGTGAAACATGAAATAAACTTTAGATTATATTTTTTGAAACTACATTAAATGATACAAAAACATAATGTAATTATAAAGTTCTCTTGAAATCATCAAGGGGATTAGTAATGACTAGTCCTTTGAACAGATGTGCCCATGCAAAAAAAAGAGACAGAAACAAAACAATACAAAAAACGATGTAAATGCTAATTGAAGAGTGTGGTAGCTGTGAAAGGAGAAGAGAGTATGGAGCCCTCAAGAGCAGCCTTCTCAAACTGGGAATGTCATCTCATCTGCTGCATGCATTCGTGCTTCTGTGTGTAGGTAAAATACAGACGTTTAAAACTATACATTATTCAAATTGTTTAACCATACTGAATGTTTAAGTTAAAAATTTTGACTTTTTTATCCTATTCTTATTTAGGACACATTATTACGTTTAAGACCGAGAGAAGTACTTTTTGAAATCATAATTCTCTCTCTCCCCTTGCGACATGCATGTCCCTGAATGGCTATTCTATTTCAGTGAGTACATGTATCTTTTTTAAATGTAACTTCATAGGAGTTGTTTACTGAACATGGTTATGGTTCATATTGGACATCATGCATCATGCATCCCCTACGGGGTTTTGACTGACAGTGTCTTATCAGTGAATAAGGCATAATGTAAATGATATATAACCCCCTGTACTAAAACATTTCAAATGCACAGGCCCACCAGTGCTGAGTAGACACAAAATGTAAATGCTAATTATTTAACAAGCCTGTACCTCTCTATTGCCCCCATCCCCCACTCCTGGCTGGCCCCCCTCCCACCCCCCTCTTTAATCATTAAGTATGCATTGATTCAGCCTTCCCCTACGTTATAAATACAGCATCGATCTGCTGGAGGATCAATAAACTCATTCAAATGCATAGCCACTTTGATAACGCTCCTGCTCACTGCCCTCTCTTCCAACAAGATTTCATAGTTTCACTGTGAAATTTGACGTATTGTGGATGAACGTCAATGTATTACTATTTGTTTTAATTACGCATGGTTGCAGGGTTCATTCTGTGTGGTTACAAGTTTAGGTATCAATTCCGAGTGGTTATGTATCGGCATGTATTGGCGTTCTCAGGACCTTTTCAAACGTCCGAAATCAAAGTATATTTCTAGTGATCAGCCTGCTCTGCTTAGCATATCTTTCTCTCCCCTCTCTCTCCACCCTCTCTCTCTCCTTTCTCTCTCTTTCTCTCGCTGCCTCTCTCGTACCCTCTCGCTGCCTCTTTCTCTCTCACTTTCTCTCACTCTCTCTTTCTATCTCTCCCTCTTTCTCTGTCTGTCACATATACTCTTTATCTTTTTACATTACACACACCCATAGTATAGATATACAGCTAGAAATATTAGACTGTTCACACAATATGCAATATTGTTTTTACATACCTGATGTCAATATCAGAAAGGTCAATTCAGTTGGAAACTGGGTCAAATTTGAATGGGTCACTCTCCTCCCCACTCATATATTCATTCAGAAGGGACACGCTGGATTAGAGTACCAGAGAAGGGAGACTAGACAGTTGATGTGGCCAATGTATTCAAAACAGGATATTATTTATAACAGTGGGAGACTCTGCAGCAGCTTTATGATGACAAGGTTATCTGTATTGGGGCTTATTGGGTTGTGAATACATTTCTAGGAGTGTGTTTATGGTTACTTAACTAAGAAATACTGCACAGTTATAAAGTTAAAAAAAAGATTGTAATGAAAATAAACTAGCTGCTGCCAATAAGTTTATTTTGTTGTCCTTTTAATCAGGGTTGGTTAAAGTTATTTGGCATTTCTCTGTTTGAGATTACATCCAGGTTGTTTATGGTCTCTGGGTGAAAATAAACAATGACCCTGGTCTTCCCAATCACTCCCATCCTCTAATGCTGCTGCTGCTTACACTGGAGCAGGAGATGTCTCCTATAAAAATGACTTGCTGTCCCCTTTACCCCATACCCAAGCCCCCACCCCCATCTCTCTCTCTCTCTGTTCAGGTTCAGGACAGTTTAGTAATAAGGGCTGCCGCGGAAGGTTGAGTGGACTGATGATCTTTACAGGGCCTTTTCTGGTGACTCACTAAAACCTGTCTTGTAAAAATGAAGTCTGGGAAACGGGAACGAGGTCTTGGGAAGAATGGGAGGGATGGAGGAACACATGTCTGGGGAAGGGGAGGAGGGTTGGAGGGATGGGGAAGGGGAGGAGGGTTTGAGGGATGGGGAAGGGGAAGGGGAGGAGGGAAGGGGGAGGGTTGGAGGGATTGGGAAGGGGAAGAGGGTTGGAAAGAAGGGGGAGGGTTGGAGAGATGGGGAAGGGGAAGGGGAAGGGGAGGAGGGATGGGGAAGGAGAAGGGGAGGAAGGTTGGAGGGATGGGGAAGGGGGGGTTGGAGGATGGGGAAGGGGAAGGGGGGGGGGTTGGAGGGATGGGGAAGGGGAGTGATGGAGGAACACATTCATAAAAGCAGAGAAAGAGGGAAAAATCAATGCCTATTTTGTTTTCTTTGATTTTAGTGGTCCTCTATTATTCAGTTGCTGCTATTTTCAGATAAGAGCTATCCTACTGTCTAGTTCTCCCCCACCCCTACCGAATAATTTGAAGGCTTGTAGAGGGGCTCATTATATTCAAGGCAGATCCCTGAGAATAATTTGCGGATTTCATGCAGATTTCATTTTGAGTGTTCATCTTTTGGGTACTTCTCCCTCCCTGTATGATTGCTGAATTAAAATATATATTTCCTCTTTGGTATGGGATGTTCAGAGACATTTTCACATACTGCTCCTCAAAAAACTCACATTCAAAATTTGAACTGGTGAAATAAAACTAGACTTGAAGAGTTCAGACTATGGAGGTTTAGAAAAACAGCAAAACTACCATATCCACTTTGACAAAATATAATATCTCTACCACAACATAAATACATGTTTGTAAATGTATGTTTTACACTTTTATATTTCAACCAAAAAATACACAGACTTTCATTTGTTTTATTTTTTCCTACATAATGCATTAAACAATAGTCTGTGTAACCCACACTGTTTGTTAGTTGTCATTCTTGAGGTTTGTCAGTCAATTGTTTGTAATAGTTTCAAAGCCCTATATTTTTTCCCTCTCAGCTAACACTGACGGTTGACATGAAGCCTCATCCTAATGTAGCTCAGTCTGAAAGATGCTGCACTACATTTACTTTGACTCCTGTTAATGTCGAAACCTCACTTCACATTATCTGTTGCGTAGAACAAGCAGGCAGATAATGTCATTTTGTCACTGTGCTTTTCAGCTGTTCCATTTTGATGGAGAGAGGCTCTCCTAAAAGTGCCTCCCATTCTAAAGATCAGCCTTAATTGCGATAACGTGCAGGACCCCGGCATCTGCATTGGACTCTGTAATTGGCCTCTCTGTAATCAGCATCTCCCCTAGATTCACTCCTCGTCAGGTTGCAGACATAGACACATCATAAATGGCCCTTTTATAACGCTACAGAACATGAATAATCAGGACATAGTTGGCCCGTGTGTGTGTGTGTGCGTGTGTGCGTGTGTGTGTGTGTGTGTGTTATGTACAGCAAGTCCCCTCTACTGTTTGTGTGCATGTAAATACATTTTTCAGCACCTAAGGTTATATATTATAAACAATTCCATACTTTACCCCTTATTCAATTCTAAAACTGCACACTTTGATATGCAATTCCAGATATACAATAAATATTATTTTGTTTGTATTATTTTTATTATTGGCCCTAACCCCGCCTCCAAATAGATGTGTACATACATGGTACTTTTTTACATAACGTCATATTTTTCATTTATATACACATTTGTATTATTATTACATTTGGATTCATAGTGTTCAGACATGTCCGGGAAGCGAAAGGTATACAGTTGGTATGACTCAGCGGGGGATCGAACACCCAATCTTATAATCTGAGGGCAGATCCTCTAAACACAAGGCCACTGAGTTGGTTGTCCAGTACTGTACACTACTTCATTTGGTTCCCTCAGAGTGTCTCTACACCCATTACTGTACACTATTTCATTTAGCACCAATTACATTCCCAGTCCCTTTTTGGCTGCTAATACTCATGCTTGCAGGGTCCTAGCTAAATGAACCACTAGGTCTTCATTGCGGGCAGCAAAGGAATTGATTTCACCCCTTAAATCAATTTAATTCATTAGTTATACATTCCTCTTTCCCCCCTCTCGCCTCCCTCTCTCCCAGCTTGTCTCAGGAGTCAGAGTGTGGAAAGTGACCTATCCCAGCCCGTGACACGGAAGGCGAGTGATTTGAATGATAACCAAATAGCTAGCGCACCCTTGCCGGTGTTTAAAGATCATATGTAAATCAAATGTCGGGGGGAGAAATTGCTTGGTGGGGTTCTGTCAGAAAACAATTTAGTGATCGTTAAAAGGGATGCCTCGCCGTCACACAAACCTCCGCAAATGAATTCAATGCAGCCACTGGTCTCTGCCCACTCTCACTTCTATCAACCCCCCCTCATTTCTCTCTCGCTCTCTTTTTTTCTCTCTATCACTTACCCCCATCCCGTCCCCTGGCCCCATCCCCCGTCTCGTCCCCTGGCCCCGTACCCATCTCTTTGAGGCACACACAAATACAGACTAACCACCATACACACCTCCAGATCGAAACTCCAAACTATCTCCCGTGTCATCCCCAAAAATAAATATTCTCTCATCCATCATATACAGCGTCAATAAAGATTGAATTATGGAGGCAGAATGAGAGCTGCACAGAGGCTGTATAAATAACACAAAGAGACACAGCATAGCAAATGCCTGATGACAGGCGTGATAATGGAACATGAGTTGGTGGGAGACTGAAACAGGCCACACCCATGGATGTATTTATCCTAATGAGAAGGTTATTACATCAGCCAGACTGCTCTGCTGGAGGAGCCATCAGGACTAGATGGTGGAGGATATAGGGAATATTCTGATATGTTCCCCCGTGAGAGAGATATTTATTACTCCCATCCCCAAAGAGTGTATGTGTCAGTCACTGTCCCTGGGGACTGGCTGTGTGGTACAGAACACTTCAAGGAGGAGAGAAACACATAGCAGAAAATTTACATTAGGTAGATGGATGCTATTTCACTCAGTGTACAGTGTTAACTGAGTTTTGTGTCTGTGTAAAGATGCGGTTTCCTATTTTTTAAAAGCAGAAACACTTCCTCTCTGTCTTTCAAACACACACAGAGTTATTACAGTCACACTCATTCACACACAAACACATGGATTGTAGCCTCCACTGGGTGTTACTATCATTCCTAGTGTCTGACACGGACACACACACACACACACACACATATTCACACACATTGTCTCCGTCATTCACATTGAACATGGTAGTCTTTGTTCAACATACCACACACACAGTCCATGTTTAGATTGTGCAGAACTCATTGTGTCACATGGCACCTGATATCCTCCACCGTTAGGGAATCAAATTAAGAGAGCTACTGCTGCCGCTGCTGCCGCTGCCGCCTCTTTCCCTCTTTTCTCATCTGCCATCCCGAGGCATAATTAATTTTATCATCAGCGTCATTATTATTGTTAAATTGTTTTTCATATTTCTTCTTTTTTTCTCCCTCGCCTGCATGGAATACCAAGTGTATGCTAATGTATTTGGAGAGTGGAAAGAGGGAGAATGAGAATGAGAGAGGGTGGGATGAAGAGAGAGAGGGAGAGAGGGAGGGATGTGGAGGTGAGGCAGTGGAGAGAGAGAGAGAGAGAGAGAGAGAGAGAGAGAGAGAGAGAGAGAGAGAGAGAGAGAGAGAGAGAGAGAGAGAGAGAGAGAGAGAGAGAGAGAGAGAGAGAGAGAGAGAGAGAGAGAGAGAGAGAGAGGCAGACAGTGGTGGAGAGAAGAGAGGATGGAAGGTGAGTGGAGCAGGGGAAGGGGTGTTGTGGGGGGCACATTACATATTCCACCAGCGTATTTGGAACCCAATTAATCAAGCGGAGGAGAGGAGAGATGCAGAAAGGATGAGATCGCCCTTCACGTTGATGAGGCCTGGCCAGGGCAAACGCTCAACCACCTGAGCTCCTAACAGCCATGCCAACGCGCAGGAATTATGGGAATACCTTCACACCTTTGTCTCTCTCTCTCTCTCTCTCTCTCTCTCTCTCTCTCTCTCTCATTCAAACACACGCATGCATTCAGACACAACCACACACACACTTTTGCTCTCTCTTTCCCTCTCACGTAAATAATAGTCTCACCTTCTCCTGTCCACTCGAGACTCACACACAAAATCAATGTACCTTAGACATGCTCAATAGTTTAAGACTAGGGTGGAAGACAAAAACTTAAGCTTTTTTTATTGATCAAAGTCGCAAGCCGACTTTGAAATAGGTTTGGTTTTAGCCTTTAGCAGTGTTTATGATTTGCTTTGTGGTACAGTAGTCTACTTGCATGCTCTGTCAGCCACATAAACACCAGTGAGATGTACACAAACACAAGCCTCCTTCCTTCCGCTTCCTAAAGCTTTGTCAAGCAACCAGCAGCGATTGTTGCAGAATTTACCAATTGAGAGAGTAAGAGAGAGAGAGAAATCTCCGGTCCCTCATTGACTTAATTTGATTCTCTCCTGTAGAATACAGAGTCTATAAATATTGACCCTCCGTTTCCTGTGTGTGGCATTAATGAAGCATTTAGTATACCCACAGCATTATGGAGGACCTCTCTAAAGCCACCTCTCCTCTCCCTTCGTCAATGCCATACCTACACACACACATACACACATACACACACTCCGTCAGGGGATGAGCCATGGTGCCAACAGACAGTAGAGCATGCTCAATGCCCAAAGGGGAAGAGGGACACTTTGAATGCCATACTCATTGGTATAGTATCATACTGTATGCGTCAGTTTAAAACAGAACTACAGTAATGACAGAAAATGCTGGTGTGCATCACTTGTACAGTGACATTGATGGATTTCAATAGTTCATGAAGTTCTAAGTTCTTTGTCAGGCTGGGCTCGTATTTGGCTTGGCTTTACCATAATGGCCATGAAGGACATGATTTTCAATGTCCTCTCAGAACTCACCAACAGCACCCCAGTGTACCTCTCCACTCCACACCTGTCACCCCTTTCCTTTGATACTCACCACCAAACACCCTCCATCCTTTTTGGGGGAAAAATGTAAAAAATCTGTTGTGGGGTCCCTGGGCGGTTTTGTAATTTCATGCCTGTGTATGATAATTTGATGCTGTCCTGCGTCGCGTAACTCAGGGCTGCCAAACGCTGACAGGTGATAAATACGATCTTTTCCGCCCTGTGTGCAACAGACCTGAAAAAAAAGAGACAGGAGGGGGTCTGGGGTTTGGGAGCTGCGGGTGGGGGGGTGCCAATTTCAGCAGTGAGGCTGAGGCCTTGGTGGAAGCACAGCGGTGTCGCCGCAGTTAGAGTCATTTCACGGCCTGCCCACCACACCTTCCCACTACCTCTCGCTCTATCTTTCTCTCCATACCTCGATCCCTCTCTTCCTCTCTCTCTCCTTCTCCTCAGACAGCTAGAGAGAGAGAGGGCTGAGAAGAGGAGAGGAGGGAACCTTCAGGTAGCCTTGAAGAAGGATAGTGATCACTGCATTCTCCTGCTCTGAGGCGTCACAGGAAATAAACAAGGGGGCAGTTTGGGTATGTGGCTCTTCCCACCCTGCCAAGTAGACATCCCAGCAAACCGGCAACATTCCCAGAACATTAGCTAAAATTCCTATTAAGTTCTAGTTAGCGTTTTAACTAACATTAGGATGATAACATCCCAAAAACATTCAATATTTTTTTTAAGTATGTTTTGAACGGAATATCCTTGGAATGTTCTCCTAACAATCACTAAAATATTGTGCACAACATCTGTAACAACCACCACAGAACATTCCCCAAAAGTTCTCATAAGGTTTCCAGGTAATGTAATAACACAATGTACCAGTAAGGTTTTCCCAGCAAACCAAAGTTAGTTCTGTGAAAGTTCACCAAACATTTGTTAGGATGCGGCAAATGGTCTCATAACACAAAAACTGTCCAGTCATGCTGATGATTATACGTTTGTATAAAACATTCACCTGACTGTTCAACTTCTTAAAAAACACACCCAATATCATTTCTACTTGTAGATGCTTGATATGGTCCCCCGGGTCTTCTTTTTCATGATCTGAAAAGCAAAAGGGGTCCCAGATCAGCCCTAGTTTTGGATACCTTGTAAATATGGGCCCAGAAGTAGGCAGCATATAAAGAGGATGGGAGAAGTGGTGGTGAATAACTCCGTTGCCAGTATTTCCTTGGGTTAGTTATGTTGAAGAAGACTAAAAAGGAAGCATGGAATTCCCGATTGACCCTCCTCCATGACTTTATTCTGAAAAATACAAATATGTATGAGAGCATCTCTGGTGCCGCAGAGGAAAAAGACCTGGCTTAGAAATCAAATATTACAGGTTCAAACCTCACGTGTGTAGATTGTCAACATATGAAGTGTAAAAAAATATACTTGTGTCTGTATGATTAAATGCTGTTCAACTGTCTTATGATTTAAATCATTTGCAAATTGTGATTAAATGTCCTGTGAATAAAATACAAGTGTCATGTGTCTCTATATTACCTCCAATGGAGTCCTCAAATGCAAATTGCCATTAAATCTGGAGAGAAACATAATGGGTATGTATTCCAATCTGATTTCTTATGCTTGAAGGAACTACAAATTTGCATACTGAGAATGTTGTGGTAATATTAAGTAAGTAAGGGATAAACAACGAGGGGCTATGCATTCTATGGAAAATAATGAACGACATGGAAGGTGTGTTCCAGGATGTGTTAGCGGAACTGACCTTCCATGGAGTTGCATTATTTTCCAGAGATTTTTCCAGAGTTGATTATCCCTTTTATACCACGGCTATAATTTCACACATTTGCCGCTAGAAATGTGTTCATTTGCCAGTAAAAATGTGTTCAACATCCAATGAAGTAGCTAGCAAGTTTACTAGATAGTTACAGTAGTTGCCATGGTAACCAAATAAACAGACTATTTTGGCTAACCAAACCATCAGTCTTAGCTTGCCATTGTGAAAATGTAATTCAACAATGCAAATAATGTTTTCAATTCGATTTTTGCTTTCGAAAGCAGCTCAGACATAGGACATGTAAGAATACATTTTAGCCATTGAATTCGACCAAGTAAACATACCATGCATTATAGGGGAATAATGCACGCTCTAGAATGCCCTTCAAGCCAATCAGAAACAAGTAGTCGACAATGCCATGGCATAAAACCTAACTAAAACATTTTCTAAATTTTCTTGAAATGTTCTGAGGACCTCCAAGAAAAGGTAAAATGCATATTGCCTGAACATCAATGGAATATTATATTAAATGTAAAATAAATATGTAATGAACGTCATAGAAACTGGCTTATTTGGAAATTGTGGAACATTGTGCAACATTGTGGGAATGTTCTATGCAACCTATGTGACTATCACAAGAATAGTCTTGCAACATCCCAGACAACTCCCATAACATAACCCTTAATAGGGTTAAGATGCTACTAAGCTAACATATGGAATTGTTTTAAGATTGTCACAACATGGACCATTAAGCTATTTGATTTAGAAATGTAGGACCCCTGTACGTATAAGAAAAAAGGTTTATTAAAAAATAATTTTATAAAATATAGAATTTGGCCTTTATTACTATAGCCCAGAGAAATGCATTGAATAACACATTCACAAATGGAAAAAAAGACAGTAAAAAAAATATCAGAAGGAATAAGGTTTTGAAGTGTCTCTCCTACATCTAGAATATATAAAAAAGCTCAGAAAAATGTGTCAATTGGGGATATCTTTAACCAATTTGTTTGTTGGCACAAAACTACTTGCATAGTTCCATACATTTTTAAAACCAGGTTTCCTTCAGTTGATAATTAATTAAATGTTCTGGGAACCTTTAAAGAACTTAGACCAGTTGTTCTGTCAACATTCGTACAACATAGGGAGGTCCTGTGCAATCTAACTTAAACATTGTATGAATATCATCACACTGAGCATATTTTTGTTTTAGGAAACTATCTCTTGCAATGTTCTGGGAACCTTTAAAGAGCTCAGAAAGGCTGTCCTGTCAACGTTCCTGCAACATCAAAAGACTGTTCTGTGCCCCCTGATTCGAACATTATCTGAATGTCAGCACTGGACACTTTTAGTGTTTTGGGAACCTATCTATTGTCACATCCCCACAATGTTCCCACAACCTAAAGAACCATTCTAGAAGCGTTTAAAGAACAGATGAAATGTGTTCTGGGAACGATCTTGCAACATCCGGAAATGTTTTATACAAACAATCTATAATAATCAGCACGACTAGACAGTTTTTGTGTTCTGAAAACATTTGCTAAGGCCTAATGAATGTTCTGGGAACTTTTACGGAACCAATTTGGTTTGCTGGGATGTAGGCTATGTGGCGGAGGGAGGGATGGAGGGGCTGAGGGAGCAAAGAGGGGACAGACCGGCGCATAGCAGAGTGATGGTGTTCTGAGTGACGTAATTATTCGCCCCTCTGCGTAGCGCAGTTAGCGTGACATGATGATCTCGAGTGAAAATGCCCGCTTCCTGCACACATGCACACACACATACACACACGCACACACACACACACACATGTACACACTGACCTTCAAATCACACTTTTACATCATCACTGCCTAACTGATCCACAGCCACTGACAACAGTAACACTTATCGGTGACACCTAACATTAAAGTAATCTATAAAAGATTTATGAAGGGTTTATAAACTGTCAGTTATTCCTTTATAAATGACACATGGTTTATAGTATACAACAGTTAATTATCTAGGAATTCAGTCAAAAGTGTATTACTGTGGCAGGAATGACAGCAGAAAATCTATGCTTCTGAGACGGCAGAATTTAGTTGTCGCAGGTTTGAGAAGAGGAGCCAGAGAAGGCAGAATTGCTGTAACATCTTAGCGTTGAAACTTTGTAGCACTGTAACGAAGGCCAGGTCTAACATCATCATTTCTCCCATCATCATCTCCATGGAATCTGCAGCATGTCCAAAAAATCCTCTCAGTCAAACAAGTGATCTGGAGCAGCAAGGGTAGGGATGTCTGTACCACAGCGGTTCCAAGTCATTAAGCAGCCAGAAATGAATTGACTTCATGGAGCTTGGCTGAGCGTACGTTTAACCCAGGCAGGGGGCCCTGGCTCTATCAGTAGCCTCCTACTGCAGAGTGCAGACGGCTGAAGGAACATACCCCGTCTCAGGTCAACGCAAACCCCAACACCACTTCCTGTACCATTAAACAATTAGGTTGAAACGAACACATTCAAGGAATACCGCCATATGCCCTCGATCGTGCAGAGATTTGAAAAAGTCATATAGGCTACCTAATCTTTGCTTCACTATACATTCTCTACAGTTCTATAAAGCTGGTGACACATTTTAAAATGTGGCACTGCAGACAAGCACCTGTTAGAAGTCCAGTCTAGACACTCGTTGAGTAACTGCCCACAAGATGGAAATTGAAGGTGAGGGGTGTGCTGTGTACCTTTCACCATCAGAGGTGGACCCCCATAAATTGCCCACTACAGCTTCACAGCAGCACGCACACACCCACGCACACACACTGAATTTAAGATCAGGGGCGTTCTCGAGGCACTCTTTGACCTGTGTTCGATCTTTCAAAATCCAATCAGGCTGAAATCTCTGGGGAGTAAGGATGGGGATGGGGGGCAGCAGTGGACAGCAACAGGGGCTGAACACACATGCTCATGTGTAACTGCTCAGGGGCATGGGTGGCTGGTAGGTACTCAACATAGCATGCTAGTTCTGTATACCCAGGATTAGTACACTTCACCGGCAACGGATGGGGACGGGGGGAGGGGGATCTCTTTATTTGTCTCAGAATTGTTGACTTGATGTCAGTTTGTGCAGCGGAATAAACAGTTATCTGAATCTACTATTGTTTTAACTGGTTGGTCACTCAGGTGCTTCACTTTATTTGTGGATCAGGTCCCTGTAAAACTAAAATCTACAGAGTGAGTGAACAAGGAAGTAACGATGGAGGGATAGAGGGATGATGTACTTATAGAGTTCTTTCACTTTCGAATAGCATCATTATTGATGTATAAAATGATTTCTGCTGTGTAAAGTCAGGGAGATGTGACAACCCAGTCATTTTATTGTTTTGACACTCTGTTTTGACTGGGTCAGACCCTGAGATTTGACTGTGATATAGGATAAACAAATGGATGGGTGAGTTTCAGGGGGAGAAGGCCCTCGGGTCTGTCAGGTTAGACAGTATCAGTCCAGCACTCACTCTCTTTCACAGTCAGAAATCCAATATACCGTACATGTACAGTAAGACCTTATACACCAGGGGTCCACTGTTGTCAAAAATCAGACAGAAAAACGAATGTTGGATTGAATAAGTTAACTTTAGCTTTTCCTGCAACTATATGGATGTGGAAGCCAAACTCCTAAAGTATATATTGAATGAATTATAAGATAGCTAAAGGCTAGCTTTTTGCGTTTTACCTCAGAGAATAGCAGTACACAGTCAGACGGTCTCTTCAGGGTTTTTTGTCAGACGAAAGGGTGACAGTTGAGGTTTCAGACTGCCTGTTGGTGTCTCTCCAGTTCTTCCACTGTGTTGTGCTGCTGTTGCCCAGCCTTCAAACATGATTACACCTACAAACACACTGCTATAGGGGACAGAGTGCCACCTATTGGTCTCCAAATGCAACTGTATTTAACCGCCCCTCAGGTCTCCCTCATCTCTGCCTCTTCCTTACATTGTGTTGTCAATCAGAACTAGGTGTCCAAAGGCACTATACCGATAGTGCTAAAATGCACTGAAATGGACAAAAAAAGAACATTTGCAGTGGGATGTATTTCAATACCTCTATTTTGTTATGACCACTAAGGGCAGCAATAATGTAGTTATGTGGGTTTAAAGTAAACAGTGCATTTGTGCACCAAACCCATTCTAAATCTAATGCCTAGGAGAGTATTTGAAAAGACACTGTCATTTGTGGTATTATCTCTGCTCTTTCATCTACTGTCAAAATGTCACCCTAAGATACATTATGTAACAGTGTGTATCTGTCTAAGGAGAACAGATAAACAAAATAATGACAGCAAATGAAGGAAAAACTCGAGAAGAGAAAACATACACATGGAATATTCAAAATGTTTTCTTATACTACAGTATTATCTGTGTAGGATGTAGTCATAATGGCACCAGCCGGCTAGACAACTCATTAAAACCATGTCAAGAAGAGATCCCAGAGAGCTTTAATAAAACAGTATGATTAAAATTCAAGGAAGGATGATAGTTATTCCACACACAATGGCTGGCTGCAATATGTGAGCTCTAGGTGTCTGTATCCCACGCCTCAGTGCAAGGTCTTTTTACATTTTTCAAATGTCTGAGCAAACAAGCTGCTAACAAATTCATGTTCCACAGTGAGGGGATGAGGGGAGTTTAGAGGAGTATTGCTCCACCTCTGACCTCCCTCAGGTCTCTCATCCACACTGCTGCTGCTCAGATAGGTGCTGGAATAAAACACAGCTCACTGCTTCTCAACATCATCTCATTCTCCTTCTCTCCTTTAAATATCTCTCTCTTTCTCTTTGTCCTTCTCCCTCTTCTCCTTTTCCTCTCTTTCTCCCAGAGGCAGCTGTTTCACCTTCGGAAAACAACAGAAAGTCCAACAGGTGTGAACGTCAAGGAGAGTAACAGTCTCCTGGTCAAACTATTCATCTTTTTTATTTTTTTATTTTTGTATAAATAAGTAACAGGCCTGTTAGAATATCTCCAATGCTAAGGCTGTCTGTTAGTTTTGTCTGATAAATAAAGTAGACACAGCCAGAGAGACGAGCTCAGAGATGTCCATCCAACTGGCTAACATTTCTGACAGGATGTGAAAGTGTGTGTGTGTGTGTGTGTGTGTGTGTGTGTGTGTGTGTGTGTGTGTGTGTGTGTGTGTGTGTGTGTGTGTGTGTGTGTGTGTGTGTGTGTGTGTGTGTGTGTGTGTGTGTGTGTGTGTGTGTGTGTGTGTGTGTGTGTGCGAGGAGGCTGGTGGGAGGGATTATAGGAGGACAGACTCATTGTAATGGAATGGAATAAATGGAACGGAGTCGAACAGGGTTTCCATATGTTAGATGTCTTTCATACCGTTCCAGTCTTAACAATGAGCCCGTCCTCCTATAGCTCTCATCCCACCAGCCTCCTCTGGTGCACGCACGTGTGCACATGCGTGCGTGTGTGTTCTGTCGGCTCCAGCGCAGGGAACTCCTAAACGGAGGGCCAGGTCACTGCTGATCATGCAAAGATAATGGTCCAAACAACCTTGACGGGAGTGGAAGAGGTCTCTCTATTTAATTAGAAACTTTAATATTTCATCCTCTTCTATGCCTCATTAGCGCCCTTCCATCACACGGTACTTTCCCAGCTCCCAGCCAGGCCCACACTCATAATCACTTTCACTGAGTTTCTGTCTCGTAGTGTTGCCGTTCTATTGGCTGTTGAAAGGTGTTTATGTAACCACAATGGAGTGAGGTGGAGGGGGTTTATTATTGGTCAGGTTTACGTTTACACTCGCTTTAGCATTACAGTAATGGGTTATACATACCTTCTGAAATTAGAGGATTTTGAGGGGATACCCGATCCCCTTCTGTCATACCCTATATCTCTCTACAGCTCATCCACTCAGACATTCTACTCAGCTCCCATGCTCATAACCACCTCCACCATGGGACCAATATGACTTCATTGTTTCTCCCTTACCTTTCATCTTGGTGTCATGGGGCACTAAAGCCCAGCCTCCCCAGCCCCCTGGCCAAGCCCACCCCGGGTAATGGGATGCTGGAATGTGATGACAGGACACTTTAAGGATAATTCTATTCAAGGGTGCATCCTCTCTCCTCTCTCACTCTTCTTCTTCTCTTCTTCTCTCTCTCTCTCTCTTCTCTCTCTCTCTCTCGCTCTCTTTCTGTCTGTCTCTCCATTCTTTTTCTTCTCTCTTTCTTCTTCTTCTCTCTCTCTGTCTCTTCTCTCTCTCTCTCTCTCTCTCTCTCTTATCTCTCTCTGTCTCTCTCTCTTCTTCTCTCTTCTTCTCTCTCTGTCTCTGTTACTTCATGGACGTCATATTGTGTGATAGTCCTATATACAGTTGAAGTCGGAAGTTTACATTCACCTTAGCCAAATACATTTACATTTAAAGTTTCTCACAATTCCTGACATTTAATCCTAGTAAAAGTTCCATGTCTTAGGTCAGTTAGGATCACCACTTTATTTTTAGAATGTGAAATGTCAGAATAATAGTAGAAAGAATTATTTATTTAAGCTTTTATTTATTTCATCACATTCCCAGTGGGTCAGAAGTTTACATACACTCAATTAGTATTTGGTAGAATTGCCTTTAAATTGTTTAACTTGGGTCAAATGTTTCAGGTAGCCTTCCACAAGCTTTCCACAATAAGTTGGGTGAATTTTGGCCCATTCCTCCTGACAGAGCTGGTGTAACTGAGTCAGGTTTGTAGGCCTCCTTGCTCGCACACGCTTTTTCAGTTCTGCCCACACATTTTCTATAGGATTGAGGTCAGGGCTTTGTGATGGCGACTCCAATACCTTGACATTGTAGTCCTTAAGCCATTTTGCCTCAACTTTCGAAGTATGCTTGGGGTCATTGTCTATTTGGAAGACCCATTTGCGACCAAGCTTTAAATTCCTGGCTGATGTCATGAGATGTTGTTTCAATATATCCACATATTTGTCCTTCCTCATGATGCCATCTATTTTGTGAAGTGCCCCAGTCCCTCCTGCAGCAAAGCACCCCCACAACATGATGCTGCCACTCCCGTGCTTTACTTTTGGGATGGTGTTCTTCGGCTTGCAAGCCTCCCCCTGTTTCCTCCAAACATAACAATGGTCATTATGGCCAAACAGTTCTATTTTGTTTCATCAGACCAGAGGACATTTCTCCAAAAAGTACGATCTTTGTCCCCATGTGCAGTTGCAAACCGTAATCTGGCTTTTTACGGCGGTTTTGGAGCAGTGGCTTCTTCCTTGCTGAGCGGCCTTTCAGATTATGACGATATAGGACTCAAGTTACTATGGATATAGATACTTTTGTACCTGTTTTCTCCAGCATCTTCACAAGGTCCTTTGCTGTTGTTCTGGGATTGATTTGCACTTTTCGCTCCAAAGTACGTTCATCTCTAGGAGACAGAACGCGTCTCCTTCCTGAGCGGTATAACGGCTGCGTGGTCCCATGGTGTTTATACTTGCATACTATTGTTTGTACAGGTGAACGTGGTCCCTTCAGACGTTTGGAAATTGCTCCCAAGGATGAACCAGACTTGTGGAGATCTACAATTTTTTTCTGAGGTCTTGGCTGATTTCTTTTGATTTTCCCATGATGTCAAGCAAGGAGGCACCGAGTTTGAAGGTAGGCCTTGAAATACATCCACAGGTACACCTCCAATTGACTCAAATTATGTCAATTAGCCTATCAGAAGCTTCTAAAACCATGATATCCTTTTCTGGAATTTTCAAAGCTGTTTAAAGGCACAGTCAACTTAGTGTATGTAAACGTAAGTGAAATAATCTGTCTGTAACAAATTGTTGGAAAAATTACTTGTATCATGCACAAAGTAGATGTCCTAACTGACTTGCCAAAACTAGTTTGTTAACAAGAAATGTGTGGAGCGGTTGAAAAACGAGTTTTAATGACTCCAAAATAAGTGTATGTAAACTTCCGACTTCAACTGTATCTCTTACTAAAAAAGTATATTTGTCAATGATTTGTTATGTATTATAAGCTAATCAGGTTCAGCCTTTGATGATAGATAGATAGAAAGACAGAGAGAGAGACGGACAGACATGTAACTCTGGATGTAAAAGGTACACACTCGTTAGAGTCTATTCTTGGTAAACAGGATATGATGGCAGATTAATTTGTGTCGTGTTTACATGTCTTTTAATTAGTGTATTTCTGTGTGTATGCGTGCATGCATGTTTAAGTGTGTGTGTGTGTCTGCGTACAGTATGTGAGTGTGTGGGTGTGTGCTCGGTAAGTGTGTGTGACTAGTCAGTGAAGAATGAAGAGAAGGAGGGGGGGTATAAAATATGCAGGATAATTACCAGGAAGAGGTTGGGACGCAGATGAAAGACCTCGTGTTGATTCTTGAAAGGACCTGACAGCTCGCTGGAATGTTTTTTTTCTTCTCTATTGTTTGTTTTGCATATAAAGGATTCAATTGTCCTGTGAATTTTGATTGGGCCAGTGACGGCAGAGCTTTTCTTCTCCAAGGAGGAGGCAAGGACAAGAGTACCTAGCAGAGGACAGACTGATGACTAGTGTACTGGCCTAATGGTGGACTGGACTAGGGTTCCAGGAAATCTGCTTCTTCAACCAGGCTTTTACTTTAACCCTTACCCACTGTCATAAAGAGGTAGAGGGACAACCCTGTAGGTGCACTGTGTGGTGCAACAGGAGCTTGGTATCAGTTTACACACCACAGGGAACGTAATACTGAGACACACACACACAAAGGGAGCGTAATACTGAGACACACACACAGGGAACGTAATACTGAGACACACACACAAGGAACGTAATACTGAGACACACACACCACAGGGAACGTAATACTGAGACACACACACACAGGCAGCGAAAAGTCAAGCGTGAAAACATGGGTCCGTATCTAGCGAGCCCACCGTGAGCGCTGGAATGCATCGGCGTGTGGCATACCAGCCCAATGTAAACACTCAGCACACATGTGTTCATGTCTCCCTTCTCACAAGCTGCTTTCCATTTCCCTCTGGTGCCCATTGCTCCTCATTGAGCTCTTTGTTCCGCCAGCGTCCACAGATGCAGCCTGACCGCAGGATTCCATACACAAACACAGCATCCAGATCCCCTGCCCTTCTTCCACTCTGCTCCCAGTCTAACATGCTAACATTGCTGATGGTACTGATGGGCTACACAGACAGAGAGCCTTACCTCATCTATAAATCACACCAACCAAACCAGGAACAGGTTATAGTCAGGCAAATCACTGAAGAGAAAGAACGTGTGTGAAGCTATACAGAACCTGCAACCCCTTTGGCCTGAGATTCTCTTGGATTGAGGCATGACCCGTTTCTTACTGTAGGAGACTGCACTGCACTAACAGCGCTAAGACCAATTCACACTCAAGTCCTCTTCAGCTCTGATTCTAAGAAGAGGAGTTTAGTAATTATGTCTGCACTATACAGAATACTGTGTGTGTGCGCGCACGTACATGTGCGTGTTTGAGGGGCATTATTCATATTTGAGACAGCAACAGGTCCGTCTATAGTCCTTTTGAAAGTTGTGATGTGCACTTCTTTGCCTATCACTGACAGTGAAGAGAGAGATCAGGGTAGTGAAGAGAGAGAACAGGGTAGTGAAGAGAGAGATCAGGGTAGTGAAGGGAGAGATCAGGGTAGTGAAGAGAGAGATTCGGGTAGTGAAGGGAGAGATCAGAGTAGTGAAGAGAGAGATCAGGGTAGTGAAGAGAGAGATCAGGGTAGTGAAGAGAGAGAACAGGGTAGTGAAGAGAGAGAACAGGGTAGTGAAGGGAGAGATCAGGGTAGTGAAGGGAGAGATCAGGGTAGTGAAGAGAGAGATCAGGGTAATGAAGAGAGAGATCAGGGTAGTGAAGAGAGAGATCAGGGTAGTGAAGAGAGAGATCCGGGTAGTGAAGGGAGAGATCAGGGTAGTGAAGAGAGAGAACAGGGTAGTGAAGAGAGAGATCAGGGTAGTGAAGGGAGAGATCAGGGTAGTGAAGAGAGAGATCAGGGTAGTGAAGAGAGAGATCAGGGTAATGAAGAGAGAGATCAGGGTAGTGAAGAGAGAGAACAGGGTAGTGAAGCGAGAGATCAGGGTAGTGAAGAGAGAGATCAGGGTAGTGAAGAGAGAGATCAGGGTAGTGAAGAGAGAGAACAGGGTAGTGAAGAGAGAGATCAGGGTAGTGAAGGGAGAGATCAGGGTGTTGAAGAGAGAGATCAGGGTAGTGAAGAGAGAGATCAGGGTAGTGAAGAGAGAGATCAGGGTAGTGAAGAGAGAGATCAGGGTAGTGAAGAGAGAGATCAGGGTAGTGAAGGGAGAGATCAGGGTAGTGAAGGGAGAGATCAGGGTAGTGAAGGGAGAGATCAGGGTAGTGAAGAGAGAGATCAGGGTAGTGAAGGGAGAGATCAGGGTAGTGAAGGGAGAGATCAGGGTAGTGAAGAGAGAGATCAGGGTAGTGAAGAGAGAGATCAGGGTAGTGAAGAGAGAGAACAGGGTAGTGAAGAGAGAGATCAGGGTAGTGAAGAGAGAGATCAGGGTAGTGAAGAGAGAGAACAGGGTAGTGAAGAGAGAGATCCGGGTAGTGAAGGGAGAGATCAGGGTAGTGAAGAGAGAGATCAGGGTAGTGAAGGGAGAGATCAGGGTAGTGAAGAGAGAGATCAGGGTAGTGAAGGGAGAGATCAGGGTAGTGAAGAGAGAGATCAGGGTAGTGAAGGGAGAGATCAGGGTAGTGAAGGGAGAGATCAGGGTGTTGAAAAGAGAGATCAGGGTAGTGAAGGGAGAGATCAGGGTAGTGAAGAGAGAGATCAGGGTAGTGAAGAGAGAGATCAGGGAAGGGAAGAGAGAGATAAGGGAAGGGAGATATCAGGGTAGTGAAGAGAGAGATCAGGGTAGTGAAGAGAGAGATCCGGGTAGTGAAGGGAGAGATCAGGGTAGTGAAGAGAGAGAACAGGGTAGTGAAGGGAGAGATCAGGGTAGTGAAGAGAGAGATCAGGGTAGAGAAGAGAGAGAACAGGGTAGTGAAGGGAGAGATCAGGGTAGTGAAGGGAGAGATCAGGGTAGTGAAGAGAGAGATCAGGGTAGTGAAGAGAGAGAACAGGGTAGTGAAGGGAGAGATCAGGGTAGTGAAGGGAGAGATCAGGGTAGTGAAGGGAGAGATCAGGGTAGTGAAGAGAGAGATCAGGGTAGTGAAGAGAGAGATCAGGGTAGTGAAGAGAGAGATCAGGGTAATGAAGAGAGAGATCAGGGTAGTGAAGGGAGAGATCAGGGTAGTGAAGGGAGAGATCAGGGTAGTGAAGAGAGAGATCAGGGTAGTGAAGAGAGCGATCAGGGTAGTGAAGAGAGAGATTAGGGTAATGAAGAGAGAGATCAGGGTAGTGAAGGGAGAGATCAGGGTAGTGAAGGGAGAGATCAGGGTAGTGAAGAGAGAGATCAGGATAGTGAAGAGCGAGATCAGGGTAGTGAAGAGAGAGATCAGGGAAGGGAAGAGAGAGATAAGGGAAGGGAGATATCAGGGTGGTGAACAGAGAGATCAGGGTAGTGAAGAGAGAGATCAGGGAAGGGAAGGAAGAGATCAGGGTAGTGAAGAGAGAGATCAGGGTAGTGAAGAGCGAGATCAGGGTAGTGAAGGGAGAGATCCGGGTAGTGAAGAGCGAGATCAGGGTAGTGAAGAGCGAGATCAGGGTAGTGAAGAGAGAGATCAGGGAAGGGAAGAGAGAGATCAGGGTAGTGAAGAGAGAGATCAGGGTAGTGAAGAGAGAGATCAGGGTAGTGAAGGGAGAGATCAGGGTAGTGAAGAGAGAGATCAGGGTAGTGAAGGGAGAGATCATGGTAGTGAAGGGAGAGATCAGGGAAGGGAAGAGAGAGATCAGGGAAGGGAAGAGAGAGAACAGGGTAGTGAAGGGAGAGATCAGGGAAGGGAAGAGAGAGATCAGGGTAGTGAAGAGAGAGATCAGGGTAGTGAAGAGAGATCCAGGAAGGGAAAAGAGAGATCAATCTATGCTCAACCTCTATTTTCTTTATCTCTTGACACACTCTCTTACAGAAACATCACCATTCTAAAATGTCATTCTAAAATGTCGCCATGTAGTCTACATCCTACTGTCACCCCCATCTCAAACCTCTAACCCATCAATGCCATTTTGCTCCTGGGCTGAAAAGTAATTGAACCAATTTTCTTGCTGAGAATTATTGTCCTTAATTGCGATGAGGGGCACGTTTTCCCATCATTCCTTGGGAGTGTTTTTTTCTCTCTGCGTGGAAGTATAGGCATTGCCATCGAGCGTGGGCTCTCTGTGAAAGAGCTCATAATTACACCCTTCAGTATGCTCGCCGCTGGCAAGGATTTTACGCCTCATAATTATTAAATGCAGATTGTATGTGTGTGCGTGTGTGTGTATATTTGCATGTATGAGAGTGCATGTGTGTGTGCTTGCATGTGTGCGTGTCTGTGCATGTGTGTTTTTGTGTGTTTATGTGCAGGCTATTTATCTTTTGAAAAGAGAGAGAAAAAGTTTGTTCTCCCAAAGGTTGTTTTGAGGCAAGACTCGATATTCTTTAAGTATTCTAGGCACACAAGCCTAGAAAGTTCAAGACTTTGCTACACTGTTAACTTGTTTATATCATTACTGGTAATGCAAGTCCTTGGTAGGCTTTAACAACCCTAAGTGAAGTCCAACAGAAGTGTATTCTCTGGCTGTTATCATTAGCTCAATAGAGGAATTCAAGCCAACAAATTAAATGACAAAAATAATAACTCCCCTAAATCAATGCATCAAGATTGAATCCAACATAAAGACAATGGTAAGGCCATCTCCTATGATCATAGTTAGGTGTGTGGCCAAGGTGGTGGAGCGGGGTAGTGTGAAAGGGGGAGGGATTCATGATCCAGCAGGGGGCCATGGTGGTGGAGGGAGGTGGGGTGGTGGAGGGGTGTGGGGCGGTAGGGGGAAGGTGTAGGACAGGCTAGCCGCTAGGATAAACTCTGTTTAAGAGCAACATTCCTATTTGCTATTTGAGCTTCTTCATCATTTCCATATTATAATTGTATCATCTCATTTGCAGCTGAATGCTCCTCTCTCTATATCACTCTCCTCTCTTTCTATCTACCCCCCCCCCCCCACCCCAAGGCGTATAGGGTTGAGTCATCAGCATACATTGACACACAGGCTTTGTTAACTACCAGTGGCAGGCATAAATAGAAAAGGGTATAGGGCCAAGAGAGCTGCCCTGCGGTACACCACAATTTACACGTTTAACATTAGAGAAGCTTCCATGATATTGAAAACCAAATCACATACGTCAATAATATCAGAGGCTGCACTAAAATCTAACAATACAGCTCCCATAATCTTTTCATTATCAATTTCTTTCAACCAATCATCCGTCATTTGTGTCAGTGCAGTACATGTTGAGTGCACTTCTCTATAAGCATGCTGAAAGTCTGTTGTTAATTTGTTTACAAATAAATAGCATTGTATTTCGTCAAACACCATTTTTTGACAGTTTGCTAAAAGCTGGCAGCAAGCTAATAGATCGGCTGTTAGAACCAGTAAAGGCTGCTTTACCATTCGGTCTAAGGCATTGCATCTCAGTGCTAGAGGTGTCACTACAGACCCTGGTTTGATTCCAAGCTGTATCACAACCGGCCGTGATTGGGAATCCCATAGGTTGGCGCACAATTGGCCCAGCGTTGTCCAGGTCATTGTAAATACGAATTTGTTCTGAATTGACTTGCCTAGTTAAATAAAGGTTAAAAAAATTATTGGGTAACGGAATGACTTTGGCTTCCCTCCAGGCCAGAGGGCAAAGCCTTTCCTCTAAGCTCAGATTAAATATAGTGGCTGTGGTCAGCTACCATTCCCTCAGTAGCTTTCTATCTAAATTGTCAATGCCAGGAGATGTGTCATTATTGATCGATAACAATCATTTTTCCACCTCTCCCACACTAACTTTACAAAATTCAAACTTACAAGGATTTTCTTTCATTATTAGTTTTTTTATGCATGAATACTATTGCTCACTGATTGTTGTGTGCATTTCCTGCCTAAATGTGTCCACTTTGCTAATGAAGCAATCATTTAAATAATTGTCAACATGAAATTCTTTTGTGATGAGTAGGCCATCTGATTTGATGAAAGTTGGAGTTAAATTTGTCTTTCTGCCCATCATTTCATTTAAAGTACTCCAAAAAATGTTGTATCATTGATCTTGGCTTCATAATACAGTTTCCTCTTCTTTTTGTTGAGTTTAGTCATATAATTTATCCATTTGCAGTAAGTCAGCCAGTCAGATGTGCAGCAGATTTATTAGCCACTCTTTTTTCCTGGTAGGTTGATTAATAACCTGAACCAGATTACAAGCACTGGTTTCAGTGAGAAGCTTCCTCTTGAGCGGACAGCTTGATGAAAACAAGTCAATGTTCAGGTCCCCAAGAAAGTAGACCTCTCTGTTTTCATCAAGCATTTCACCCACCTTATTTACATAGTGACTGTTAGCACTTGATGGCCTATAGCGAAACCCTAAAATAATACGCCTTAGATGAGGCAGGTGAACCTGCAAAACACAACATTTCAATAAGACTTGACATGAGATCTTCTCTAAGCATTACAGAGATATGGGTCGCAACATAAATGCACCTCCCCATATACATTCCTGTCTCTTCTGTAGATAATATATATTTGTATTGCTATTGCTGTATCATCAAAGGAATAATATAAGTGAGTCTAAGAAATGGCTAATATATGAATGAAATCGGATGTTAGCAATTTATTGATTTCATTAACCTTATTTCTAATGCTACATACTGTATATTCATATGGTGTAACAGTCCTGACCTGTTTTATGTTGTTTTTTATGTGTTTATGGTCAGGGCATGTGTTTTGGGTGGGCAGTCTATGTTATCTGTTTCTATGTTGGTTTCGGTGTGCCTGGTATGGCTCTTGATTAGAGGCAGGTGGTTTGCATTTTCCTCTAATCAAGAGTCATATTTAGGTAGGGCATTATCACTGTGTGTTTGTGGGTGATTGTCTCCTGTGATGTCTTCGTGTCGTTATCGATGTTTTTTCACATATGGAGCTGTTTGGCTGTTCGTTTTTGTTTCGATGTCGTCTGTTGCCTGTTCGTGAGTTTACGTTTCAGTTATGTAAGTTTATGTTCAGGTTTTCGTTCTACGTCGTTTTGTTATTTTGTAGTCTGAAAGTGTTTTGTTTAGTTTTCGTGTTGCCATCTGCATCGTGGTAATTTATAATAAAGATGGCATATTTCCCAGACTCCGCATTTTGGTCAGAAGATCCTTCTCTCCTCACCTCATCTGAGGATGAGGAGAGCGACAGCTCTTACAGAATCACCCACCAAAATACAGAGACCAAGCGGTATGGGAATGCTCGACGGAGCAATAAGGATTTCTGGACTTGGGAGGAGATATTGGACGGTAGAGGACCTTGGGCTCAACCAGGGGAATATCGCCGTCCTAAGGAGGAGAAGAGGGCAGCCACAGCCCAGGAGCGCTGGTATGAGGAGGCAGCGCGACGACGCGGTTGGGAGCCCGTGAGTAAGACCCAAAAATTTCTTGGGGGGGGGCACACGAGGAGTGTGGTAAAGCCGGGTAGGATACCCGAGCCAACTCCCCGTGCTTACCGTGGAGGTAGAAGGCGTCGTACTGGTAAGACACCGTGTTATGCGGTAAAGCGCACGGTGTCCCCAGTACGCGTGCTTAGCCCAGTGCGGGCTATTCCACCTTGCCGCACTGGGAGGGCTAGGTTGGGCATCGAGCCGGGTGCCATGAAGCCGGCCCAACGTAGCTGGTCTCCAGTACGTCTCCTCGGGCCGGTGTACATGGCACCAGCCTTACAGGTGGTGTCCCCGGTTCGCCTGCATAGCCCAGTGCGGGCTATTCCACCTCGCCGCACTGGCAGGGCTACGGGGTTCATTCAACCTGGTAGGGTTGGGGAGGCTCGGTGCTCAAGAGCACGTGTCCTCCTTCACGGTCCGGTATATCCGGTGCCACCTCCATGTACCAGTCCTCCGGTGGCAGCCCCCCGTACCAGGCTGTCTCTCCGGGTTCTCTCTCCTGCTGTTTCCTCCTCTCCAGCGCAGCCGGTGCCTAGACCACGCACCAGGCTGTCTCTCCTTCTCCTCCCTACAGAGCTATCTGTCTCCCCAGCGCCATCTGAGCCATCCGTCTCCCCAGCGCCATCTGAGCCATCCGTCTCTCCAGCGCCATCTGAGCCATCCGTCTCCCCAGCTCCGTCCGAGCCATCCGTCTGCCATGAGCCTACAGAGCCATCCGCCAGACAGGAGCCGCTAGAGCCGTCAGCCAGACAGGAGCCGCTAGAGCCGTCAGCCAGACAGGATCTGCCAGAGCCGCCAACCAGACAGGATCTGCCAGAGCCGCCAACCAGACAGGATCTGCCAGAGCCGCCAACCAGACAGGATCTGCCAGAGCCGCCAGCGAGCCATGAGCAGCCAGAGCCGTCAGAGAGCCATGAGCAGCCAGAGCCGTCAAAGAGCCATGAGCAGCCAGAGCCGTCAAAGAGCCATGAGCAGCCAGAGCCGTCAGTGAGCCATGAGCAGCCAGAGCCGTCAGAGAGCCATGAGCAGCCAGAGCCGTCAGAGCGCCATGAGCGTCGAGAGCCGTCAGCCTGCCATGAGCGTCGAGAGCCGTCAGCCTGCCATGAGCGTCGAGAGCCGTCAGCCTGCCATGAGCGTCAAGAGCCGTCAGCCTGCCATGAGCGTAGAGAGCCGTCAGCCAGCATGGACCTGCCAGAGCCGTCCAAACAGGACCTGCCAGAGTCCTTCAGCCGGGATCTGCCCCTTGTCCCGGTGTTGCCCCTTGTCCCGGTGCTGCCCCTTGTCCCGGTGCTGCCCCTTGTCCCGGTGCTGCCCCTTGTCCCAGTGATGGTCCTTATCCTGGTGCTAGCTGTTTATTTAGGGGAAGGTAGTGTTAGGGTGGGCATTAGAAGGGGTAGAAAGAAGAGGGGAGTGACTATGGTGGTATGGGGACAGCGTCCTGAGCCGGAACCACCACCGTGGTCAACTGCCCACCCGGACCCTCCCCTGGATTTTGTGCTTGTGCGCCCGGCGTGCGCATCTTGAGGGGGGGGTACTGTAACAGTCCTGACCTGTTTTATGTTGTTTTTTATGTGTTTATGGTCAGGGCATGTGTTTTGGGTGGGCAGTCTATGTTATCTGTTTCTATGTTGGTTTCGGTGTGCCTGGTATGGCTCTTGATTAGAGGCAGGTGGTTTGCATTTTCCTCTAATCAAGAGTCATATTTAGGTAGGGCATTATCACTGTGTGTTTGTGGGTGATTGTCTCCTGTGATGTCTTCGTGTCGTTATCGATGTTTTTTCACATATGGAGCTGTTTGGCTGTTCGTTTTTGTTTCGATGTCGTCTGTTGCCTGTTCGTGAGTTTACGTTTCAGTTATGTAAGTTTATGTTCAGGTTTTCGTTCTACGTCGTTTTGTTATTTTGTAGTCTGAAAGTGTTTTGTTTAGTTTTCGTGTTGCCATCTGCATCGTGGTAATTTATAATAAAGATGGCATATTTCCCAGACTCCGCATTTTGGTCAGAAGATCCTTCTCTCCTCACCTCATCTGAGGATGAGGAGAGCGACAGCTCTTACATATGGGCTACTTGTAGCCCTTCCTGGATAGCTTATCAGATATAGACATAATATGGAAAGAACAAACAAAGCAAGAGAAAAAATAACATTATTAATCAGTCCATTGACTAGTTGTGTGTGTGCTGTGGGGTTGAAGCTACAAACTCACAGGCTTGGCTTTCTCATCCCTTCCAGGCTTTTGGGAGGGAAGGTGGACAATGAGCCCGTCATAACAGATGTAAGCAATGTCCCCACACGCTCTGGCAGCTTTCATGGCTGGGATAAGTTATTTCCTCTTTTGGCGCACAGCTTCAGGACAGTTCTTGTTGAGGAAGTTGTACGTTCCTCTCAAGTTCTTGGCTCTTTCTAGAACAGCTACCTTGTCCTTGAACCTCAGGAACTTGACCACTATTGACCTGGGCCTGTCACCTGTGCTGGTGATAGGTTTTCCAATTCTGTGGGCACGCTAGACCTCAATCTTCCTGTTGTCCGTCTTCAATTTCTCAGTGATCACTTCCTTCACTTTGTTCTCAGACTCCATCCAGGTCTCATGTGGAGATTCTGCAATTCCATCCACAACAATATTATTCTGCCTTGATTGTCCCTCAAGATAATCAGATTTCTCTGTCATTGTTATCACACATTCACATACAGAACTGATGTTTTTGATTTGATTTATTATGATCCAATGGCGACATCTAGTCTTACTGGGGTCCGACATAGAACGAAAAAGACATAACAGACAATAGACTTTACGATTTACATACATGTTCTCTCTCAATAACTTACAGATATCTGTCATCTTGTTGTTCTCCTGTTTAAACTTATCGAGCTGACCCTGGGAGAACTGCAAACTGTTCTTCAGGTCCTGGACCTCTCTGGTCAGATTGTCCCTTCTTTTATTAGTTGACTTCACCAGTATTTGGACACAATACTGGATGTTATTTTCTTGTTATTGTAACAACTACTTGTAGAACAAGTTTTGTTAATTTCAAAGATCCTGTCCTCAACGGTACACCCACCGGCTTGCTATGCTGTTACTCCTCACAGCTCCAGACAAGCCAGGTCACAAGGCAGATGGAATCAGCAACAAACAGCAGAGATTCAAACAGTCATAGTCCCGGGACAATCTGTGGTCCTAGCCGCAAGGGCTGTGGGCTGTGTACAAGCTGCTAAGGAAACCTGGCTAGCTTGATAGCTTAGCTAACGTTGGTTAGAAGCTAGGCTAGCATCTGCGCCAACAACGGGCTAGCGTCTGAGCCAACGAGGGAACAATGAGCTACTTTTCTGGAGCCAAATATACCTGCTATTGTTCCCTGTAATACAGTGAACTTCCTACACCTTAATATGTTGACAATAGTTGAAAAAAGTAACTTCATTCATAGTTATTTTGCAAAAGAAGCCACAACAAAGATACACGTTTCAAATGCATATTGATAGGTACTCATCACAGACCATGCTCAGGCTTTCTCTGCTCCCATCCCCTAACTGCCCCCCCCCCCCCTTGCTCTGCTCCCTACATTTCTCACCCAGGAATTCATTATGCAAAATGACCAGGGAACGCCCCTGAAATATTTCACACAAGATTCATACAAACAAAAATATAAACATATATACTGCAGTGTAACACAACAGTAATATCAAACAAAATGCTAATTCTTTGTTTCTAAATGTAGGCCTGTGTAATGATAAATCAATAAACGGTATACAACATGCACTTGCTCATTTTTCTCCCAAGAAAAGTGAAGAGTGCCTTGACCTGGTTGGAATCAGACTAGCTGTGGTGTTTGTAAATGTTTGGAGGAGCTGCTTGGTTTCCCTGAGCCAGCTTTGCCTTCCTGGTGGGGAGTAATTCATGGAGGTTTTCAGTCTCTCTACACACACTACTGCTCTACTGCTGCCTCCCTCTACAGCCTCTCCTACTGGCAAGGAGCGTCCACACACACTCACACACACATATATACACACACACACACACACACACACAAACATTACACCCGCTGCCATGGTCCCTGTGTGATGTATCTCTGCCTGCAAGCAGGAGAACAATTTAAATCTCAAAAGAGTTGAATGAGAATAACAAGTGCAACTTTTAAACAGGTACGTCTCTGGGGATGAGCAAACATCTCCCCCGCCAAACAAACTTTCTCTCTTTCTTCTGCCGAACGGGTGTCTAAAACGCCCTGTTTAGTCATGTTACATTATTTCAAAAACGTATTTTCCGGTGAAAAAATAGGGAATCAAGTGTTTTTAGCGCTCTGGCTGCAAACAGACACCTAAGTTGGAAAGTGGGAGAGAAGTTTAGTTGTAAGATCTCAGTAGCATACGCTCCCAAGGGAAAGAAACAGCTCAGGGTACTCATTCTCTGCTGCTCCACAGCTTAAAATACTGTTGTCACATAGGGATCACAGACTTACACTGATGGTACACAAGTAGTTCCCTTGCGAGCTTCTTAAAAGCCCATTAGACGTTACCACGCACACCGCCATCATGGCGCTGCAGAAGATGCCGCTAACTGTTACTGACGCCAAAAGGAAAGAGAAGACAGAACCAAAATATTTATTGTTTTTCTGTTGTTTATGTTTTTTCATCTGAAAATGTTTGTTGATTTTTCAGCTCATTTTATGCTGTAAATGTCTAAGGCGGTGGCAGATCAGTTCACATTATGAGATGATGGTTCATCGTGCCAGTACTTCAGTACAGAGATGTACGGTTACCAGTTGACAGTCTGGGAAAGATGACTTTTTCACAATCTTTTCAAAGTAGCTACCTACAGAGTGTAGAAGAGGTACCAGCTTGTGTAAGTGAAGGGTCATACGTGGCTGTAGAAGTTGAAGGTGTGGAGGTGAGGGCACAGGCCGTGCTTTCTCTGTAGACTTAATGCAGCATGCGGCATGACTTCTGAGAAGGAGTTAGGAGTGATATGAAGATAGTCCTCTTCCATGAATAGAGTAGTCTTTCATTGAGAAATCTTCATCTCAATGATCAACTTTCCTATAGCATGCAGAATAGAGGGTATTATAACATTTGGACTCTCACTTCTGGGATGAGGGTTATTAAATGAACATTCTATTTTGAGAACTATATGATGGATCTTAGATACAGCATTCAGGCTTGTGTTTTATTCCTGAAAATAGAATGATTGTGAGACCAAATAGACATAAAGATAGCTAGATCAATAGAGAGGGAGAGGGCAGGGGTGAAACAGCAGGAGTGAAAACAAGAGAACAAGAAAGAAAGTAAACAGCCTGTAAAAGTTCAAGTTGAGGAAGGTGTGCATGTGTGTGTGTATGTGGGTGTGCATGTGTGTGTGTATGTGTGTGTGCACGCCGTTG
Organism: Salvelinus fontinalis; assembly: GCF_029448725.1. Classification (NCBI taxonomy): domain Eukaryota; kingdom Metazoa; phylum Chordata; class Actinopteri; order Salmoniformes; family Salmonidae; genus Salvelinus; species Salvelinus fontinalis. Next base: position 33,431,767 of record NC_074668.1, on the reverse strand, counting down.
GCAGCCCTGGGAGCCCTGCAATCACTCCTCCAAACGGTTGCTGTGGGGATTGTGGTCGTGGAAACACTAACAGGTCCTAAAAATGCTTGAGCCCGCAGGGAGGGAAACAGTATTTACAGGAGAGTGAGAGAGAGGGGGAGAGAGAGAGAAAGAGAGAGAGAGGATGGACCAGCCTGTTCAGCCACAGTCACTAACTGCTCTTCATTATCTCCTACACACTTCTCAAACACGCATCACACATCTCATACACACACACAAATAACAGCTCTCTACACACCTCTCATACACACGCATTACACCTCTCTACACACCTCTCATACACACATCACACCTCTCACACACACACACACACACACACTAAACCTCTCTGCACACCTCTCATACACACTCACGACACCTCTCTACACACCTCTCATACACCAACGTGGTCTCAGGGCAATTCGTAATATTCTGCTTGTAAATCTGTGACACTCCATTTAGTATTAAATGTTTCGTTACGTTAGGTTACATTATGAATGGAGTAGAGGTCGTACAATATTACACGAATTAGAGGACGTATAGCATCGTCGTGAACCAGACTTCCCTAAAACTGGAAGCCTGTGGAAGTTCCATGGCAGAAATCAAGTCAAACCAATCAAATGCCTTGCTTGGGCGGAGCTCCGAAGGTGCTCACCAGAACAAGCACTGGTGGCCCCAGAACGTTTGCAGCACGTTGGTTTTCACAGCATTTCTCTGTTATTTCAAGATGATCTAAAGCTGCAGAAAGAGGGGAAAAATTGTCTAGCCATATCAATATTTAAAATGTTGATGTTTCTGAAGTGATATTTGGCTGTAAAGGCTAGCGTGAGTGTCAAAAAGTAGCTAGCCAAAATGAGGTTCATTTTTAGAAACGGCAGCTAACCTTTTTTTTATAAGTCAGCTACAGTGCCTTTATTAAGTATTCACACCCTTTGACTTTTTCTGCATGAATATAAATGGTTTAAATGTAACTTTTTTTGTCACTGGCCTATACACAATACCCCATAATGTTAAAGTGGAATTATGTTTACCCAATTTTTTAAAACAAATTAATGAAAAATGAAAAGTATTCAATTAGTATTCAACCCCTTTGTTATGCCAAGGTTATATAAGTTCAGGAGTAAAATATTACTTATCTAGTCACATATTAAGTTCTATGGACTCTGTGCGCAATATAAGTGGTTAACATGATTTTTGAATGACTACCTCATCTCTACACCCCACACATACAATTATCTGTAAGGTCCCTCAGTTGATCGGTGAATTTCAAACACAGAATCAACCACAAAGACCAAGGAGGCTTTCCAATGCCTCACAAAGAAGGGCATGTATTGGTAGATGGGTAAAAAATACAGAGTTACAGAGTGTAATGGCTGTGATAGGAGAAAACTGAGTGTCACGCCCTGGCCATAGAGAGGCTTTTATTCTCTATTTTGGTTAGGCCAGGGTGTGACTAGGGTGGGCATTCTAGTTTCTTTATTTCTATGTTTTCTGTTTCTATGTTTTGGCCGGGTATGGTTCTCAATCAGGGACAGCTGTCTATCATTGTCTCTGATTGGGAATCATACTTAGGCAGCCAGTTTTTCCACCTTAGTTGTGGGTAGCTGTCTGTGTTAGTGGCCTGTATAGCCCTAGTCAGCTTCATGTTAGTTTTTGTTGTTTCTTGTTTTTGTTGGCGACATTCAAAATAAAAAGAAATGTACGCTCAACACGCTGCAACTTGGTCTGGTCATTTCCACCCTGACGACATTCGTGACACTGAGGATGGATCAACAACATTGTAGTTACTCCATAATACTAACCTAATTGTCAGAGTGAAAAGAAGGAAGCTTGTACAAAATAAAAAAAATATTCCAAAACATGCATCCTGTTTGCAACAAGGCACTAAATTAATACAGCAAATCATTTGGAAAAGCAATTCACTTTTTTTCCTGAGTACAAAGTGTTATGTTTGGGGCAAATCCAATCCAACACATTACTGAGTACCACTCTCCATATGTTCAAGCATAATGGTGGCTGCATCATGTTATGGGTATGCTTGTAATCGTTTAAGGACTGGAGAGTTTTTCAGGATAAAAAGTAAATGGAATGGAGCTAAGCACAGGCAAAATTCTAGAGGAAAAGACAGTTCCGTCTGCTTTCCACCAGACACTGGGAGATGAATTCACCTTTCAGCAGGACAATAACCTAAAACACAAGGGAAGATCTACACTGGAGTTGCTTACCAAGAAGACAGTGAATGTTCCTGAGTGGCCAAGTTACCGTGTTGACTTAAATCTACTTGAAAATCTATGGTAAGATCTGGAAATGGTTGTCTAGCAATGATCAACAGCCCATGTGAATTTGGAATAAATTAACTTTCACTTGTCATTATGGGGTATTGTGTGTAGATGGGTGAGAAAAAAAATCGACTTAATCCGTTTAGGATGTAACACAACAAATTGTGGAATAAGTCAAGGGCTATGAATACTTTCTTAAGGCACTGTACCTAGGTATAACTTACTAGTTAGCTACTAGTTAGTTATATTTGAATAAAAACAGCATATTATTGACCTAAAAGGTTAGCTGTGTTAGCCCAGTCGATAGGTTATCCAGGGTCAGTGATATATAGAGCACTCATGCACTGTCTATCTATGGGAACAATTGAAATAATTTTGCAAGCATAATTGCTAAATCTCATAAGAATTTACCTGTTATACAATTCTTCTGTAGCGTAATTGTCATCTCCTTGTTTTCAAACTGTACCTAAATTACAAGGGTTGTATTTGCACTAAACAATTGTAAATGTCAGCACTTTAAAGGCATGTACAGTTGAAGTCGGAAGTTTACATACACTTGGGTTGGAGTCATTAAAACTTGTTTTTCAACCACTCCACAAATTACTTGTTAATAAACTATAGTTTTGGCAAGTCGATTAGGACATCTACTTTGTGCATGACACAAGGGATTGTTCTAACAATTGTTTACAGACAGATTATTTCACTTATAATTCACTGTATCACAATTCCAGTGGGTCAGAAGTTTACATACACTAAGTTGACTATGCCTTTAAACAGCTTGGAAAATTCCAGAAAATGATGGCATGGCTTTAGAAGCTTCTGATAGGCTAATTGACATCATGTTAGTCAATTGGATGTGTACCCTTGGATGTATTTCAAGGCCTACCTTCAAATTCAGTGCATCTTTGCTTGACATCATGGGAAAATCAAAAGATATCAGCCAAGACCTCAGAAAATTGTAGACTTCCACAAGTCTGGTTCATCCTTGGGAGCAATTTCCAAAGGCCTGAAGGGACCACGTTCATCTGTACAAACAATAGTATGCAAGTATAAACACCATGGGACCATGCAGCCGTCATACCGCTCAGGAAGAAGACGTGTTCTGTCTCCTGCAAATCAATCCCAGAACAACAGCAAGGGACCTTGTGAAGATGCTGGAGGAAACAGGTACAAAAGAATTTATATCCACAGTAAAACGAGTCCTATATCGACATGACCTGAAAGGCCGCTCAGCAAGGAAGAAGCCACTGCTCCAAAACCTCCATTAAAAAGCCAGACTATGTTTTGCAACTGTACATGGGGACAAAGATCGTACTTTTTGGAGAAATGTCCTCTGGTCTGATGAAACAAAAATAGAACTGTTTGGTCATCATGACCATCGTTATGTTTGGAGGAAAAGGGTGAGGCTTGCAAGCCGAAGAACACCATCCCAACCGTGAAGCACAGGGGTGGCAGCATCATGTTGTGAGTGTGCTTTGCTGCAGGAGGGACTGGTGCACTTCACAAAAAAGATGGCGTCATGAGGAAGGACAATTATGTGGATATATTGAAGCAACATCTCAAGACATCAGTCAGGAAGTTAAAGCTTGGTCGCAAATGGGTCTTCAAAGTGGACAATGACTCCAAGCATACTTCCAAAGTTGTGGCAAAATGGCTTAAGCACAACAAAGTCAAGGTATTGAAGTGGCCATCAGAAAGCCCTGACCTCAATCCCATAGAAAATGTGTGGGCAGAACTGAAAATGCGTGTGCAAGCAAGGAGGCCTACAAACCTGACTCAGTTACACCAGCTCTGTCAGGATGAATGGGCCAAAATTCACCCAACTTATTGTGGGAAGCTTGTGGAAGGCTACCCAAAATGTTTGACCCAAGTTAAACAATTTAAAGGCAATGCTACCAAATACTAATTGAGTGTATGTAAACTTCTGACCCACTGGGAATGTGATGAAAGAAATAAAAGCTTAAATAAATCATTTTCTCTACTATTTTTCTGACATTTCACATTCTTAAAATAAAGTGGTGATCCTAACTGACCTAAGACAGGGAACTTTTACTAGAATGAAATGTCAGGATTTGTGAAAAACTGAGTTTAAATGTATTTGGCTAAGGTATATGTAAACTTCCGACTTCAACTGTACAACATCTGGTATATGATTTGCCTCATATACATTGTCTGCTGGTATCATTTTAATTTGAAAACATATAGCTCAACATATGTGATTAATCATCATTGACACTCGTTCATTTTGAATAATAGTTCAACAATTAGAACAAGACTAAACACTTCACTTCAAAGAACGAACACTTCATCACTTCCAAATGTAAAAATAAGCTAACTTAATTGTAAAGATTAGACATCTTATTCTAAACAACAATAAATAATTTAGTAGTAACAAGTAGGCTACTATTACTAAAGCATAATTTCAGGTGAACAAAAAAAAACTCCATGCATGAGGTGGCCAACCTTGCCCCACTGATCCCTAATCTACTGGGTGAGCAGACTTCTATTCCAGCTGAGCAATAGTACACTTGATTATCAACTCATTTTGATAAGCTGAATCAGGTGTGTTATTGCTGGGCTGAAACAGAACCCTGCACACCCAACAGACCTCCAGCAGGGTTGGCCTGCTCCAATTGTAATAGATGTATACATTGTGTGTAATATTTAACTGTATTTTTGTATACAACATTTGCCTACATATAACACATGGCGTATAAGATATACCGTTAGTCTCTTGGGACATTCACTTGGACCTTTCTCCTTATCTGTAAACAGGCTTTCACAGGTTTCCTCATCTGAGGACAGAAAACATCACAAAGAAACAGGCTTCATTATACTCAAATTAGACAGCACTGAATATTGTGTTGTTATTATATCTTGGTCCTCAAAGTTTTAACCCTTTAGGGACTGGAACTGGAGAATCTTTTCATAATGTCCTCCCACAAAATGACCTGCCCTGTCCGGTAGTCTACACTCTCCCTCTACTGACAGCTGGAGCTGTTATCTACTGTGTTCTTAATTTACAATGATTACATCAAGATAGCTAGCTAACAGGAAGTTACCCATCCTCGCCGACCAACCTCCCTGCTTTAGTTTCTGTATCAAGTAACTAGACCATTAGTAGATATCATACGTCTTGGTGGTGCCAGGCTGCATACACACTACGCCTCTCTACACACCTCTCACACACTCACACAACACAGGTGTCATGAACACACAACCAATCTTTTCTGTTCATTTACTGCATTTTAGCTAATATAAGCTATAAACAAATCTATGAAAGCCAGAAAATGTATGTTGTTAACATTATCCAAATAGCAAGTGTGGTTAGAAGAGGTAGCATTATTTTGTTGATGTTGTCATTTTAGCCTCATCAAGCCATGGAAAGCAAAAAGGTTGACAAGCTGTGCTAAAGAAAACTGAAAAGGCAAAGTAATGTGGTTTGGTATCGTAATGGAAAATGGGTAATAGAATCAGCCAATCCAAACACATGAAAATACATACAAGGCTGGCCAGAGTCATCTGGAGACGGTACAGAAAAAGTATTCACCACAGAGAGAGGGTGGAGAAAGTCAAATAGTTGCGTCAATGGAGACATTTGTGCCTTTCCCTTAACTCTCTGGCCATCCTGCTGACTGTAGTTTCTGAGTTTTTTCCTCCATCTAAAACAGGACATAGTTATGTTGACACAGTGAATGGCCGTGGTGGCAGAGAGGCACTAGCTGGCTGAGTGGGCTAAGAGTCTCCTCCTGTGATGTGTTTCTGAGGTGTACTAAGATAGAACAGCTAAACTCCTTGCAAAAACACGTTTGACCGTGTAGTGGTGAGACAACACTTTTGACCGTGTAGTGGTGAGACAACACTTTTGACCGTGTAGTGGTGAGACAACACTTTTGACTGTGTAGTGGTGAGACAACACTTTTGACCGTGTAGTGGTGAGACAACACTTTTGACCGTGTAGTGGTGAGACAACACTTTTGACCGTGTAGTGGTGAGACAACACTTTTGACCGTGTAGTGGTGAGACAACACTTTTGACCGTGTAGTGGTGAGACAACACTTTTGAACGTGTAGTGGTGAGACAACACTTTTGACCGTGTAATGGTGAGAAAACGCTTTTGATCGTGTAGAGTTCAAATCAAACTGGATTAGTCACATGCACCGAATACAACAGATGTAGACATAACTGTGAAATCTTATGGCTTGGGGGAAGAAGCTGTTTAGAAGCCTCTTGGACCTATACTTGGTGCTCCGGTATCGCTTGCCGTGCGGTAGCAGAGAGACCATTCTATGATTAGGGTGGCTGGAGTCTTTGACAACTTTTAGGGCCTTCCTCTGACACCTCTGTAGTGCCTTACGGCCGGAGGCCGAGCAGTTGCCATACCAGGCAGTGATGCAACCAGTCAGGATGCTCTCGATGGTGCAGCTGTAGAACCTTTTGAGGATGTGAAGACCCATGCCAAATCTTTTCAGTCTCCTGAGGGGAATAGGTTTTGTCGTGCCCTCTTCACGGCTGTGCTTGGACCATGTTAGTTTGTTGGTGATGTGGACACCAAGGAACTTGAAGCTCTCAACCTGCTCCACTGCAGCCCCGTCGATGAGAATGGGGGCATGCTCGGTCCTATTTTTCCTGTAGTCCACAATCATCTCCTTTGTCTTGATCACGTTGAGAGAGAGGTTGTTGTCCTGGCACCACATGGCCAGGTCTCTGACCTCCTCCCTATAGGCTGTCTCATCGTTGTCGGTGATCAGGTCTACCACTGCTGTGTCATCGGCAAATTTAAGAATGGTGTTGGCGTCATGCCTGGCCGTGCAGTCATGAGTGAACAGGGAGTACAGGAGGGGAATGAGCACGCACCCTTGAGGGGCCCCTGTGTTGAGGATCAGCGTGGCGGATGTGTTGTTACCTACCCTTACCACCTTGGGGCGGCCCGTCAGAAAGTCCAGGATCCAATTGCAGAGGGAGGTGTTTAGTCCCAGGGTTCTTAGCTTATTGATAGGGGCGGCAAGTAGCCTAGTGGTTAGAGCGTTGGACCAGTAACCGAAAGGTTGCAAGATTGAATCCCCGAGCTGACAAGGTAAAAATCTGTTCTTCTGCCCCTGAACAAGGCAGTTAACCCACTGTTCCTAGGCTGTCATTGAAAATAAGAATGTGTTCTTCACTGACGTGCTTAGTAAAAAAAAATATATATATATATTGATGAGCTTTGAGGGCTCTATGGTGTTGAACGCTGAGCTGTAGTTGAGACAACACTTTTCACCGTGTAGTGGTGAGACAACACTTTTCACCGTGTAGTGGTGAGACAACACTTTTCACCGTGTAGTGGTGAGACAACACTTTTCACCGTGTAGTGGTGAGACAACACTTTTCACCATGTGATAGTGAGACAGAAATATAGAAGGGTGGTAGTAAATGAAAATGTAGGAGAGAATATTAAGGAAAAAGTAAGGGTTTTATATTTTTGAAGTAAAGAAAAAATTATTCACCACAGAGAGAGGGTGGAGAAAGTCAAATAGTTGCGTCAATGGAGACATTTGTGCCTTTCCCTTAACTCTCTGGCCATCCTGCTGACTGTAGTTTCTGAGTTTTTTCCTCCATCTAAAACAGGACATAGTTATGTTGACACAGTGAATGGCCGTGGTGGCAGAGAGGCACTAGCTGGCTGAGTGGGCTAAGAGTCTCCTCCTGTGATGTGTTTCTGAGGTGTACTGAGATAGAACAGTTAAGCTCTTTGCAAAAACACTTATCACCGTATAGTGGTGAGACAACACTTTTGACTGTGTAGTGGTGAGACAACACTTTTGACTGTGTAGTGATGAGACAACACTTTTGACTGTGTAGTGGTGAGACAACACTTTTGACTGTGTAGTGGTGAGACAACACTTTTGACTGTGTAGTGGTGAGACAACACTTTTGCCCGTGTAGTGATGAGACAACCATTTTGACCGTGTAGTGGTGAGACAACACTTTTCACCTTGTAGTGGTGAGAAATAGAGAACGGTGGTAGGAAATGAAAATGTTGGAGAGAATATGAAGGAGAAAGTAAGGGTTATGTATATTTGAAGTAAAGAATCCTCCGGCACACTATTTGTAACACTCATATATTATGTGTTGTTCACATGTTTAAACTGGTGAGGGATTGGGTGATATAGAATGCTAAACACTATTTACAGGGAGGTTGGGGTGAAGTGATATCCCAGAATTCTCTCTGAGTTGATGATGGAGCTGACAGATGACAGGATTGGATGCTGCCTGCTGCAGAGTCTTAGATGTACTGTCTTAATGATCCAGACTGCTTTACACCATCTCTCTCTCTCTCTCTCTCTCTCTCTCTCTCTCTCTCTCTCTCTCTCTCTCTCTCTCTCTCTCTTTCTCTCTCTCTCTCTCTCTCTCTCTCTCTCTCTCGCGCTCTCTCTCTCTCACGCTCTCTCTCTCGCGCTCTCAAAGGGCTTAATAGGCATGGGAAACATATGTTACATTGCTAAAGCAAGTGAAATAGATTATAAACAAAAGTGAAATAAACAATAAAAAATGTACAGTAAACATTACACTCACAAAAGTTCCAAAGGAATAGAGACATTTCACATGTTATATACAGTGTTGTAACAATGTGCAAATAGTTAAAGTACAAAAGTACAAAATAAATAAACATAAATATGGGTTGTATTTACAATGGTGTTTGTTCTTCACTGGTTGCCCTTTTCTTGTGGCAACAGGTCACAAATATTGCTGCTGTGATGTCACACTGTGCTATTTCACCCAATAGATATGCGAGTTTATCAAAATTTGATTTGTTTTCAAATTCATTGTGCATCTGTGTAATCTGAGGGAAATATGTGTATCTAATATGGTCAAACATTTGGCAGGAAGTTAGGAAGTGCAGCACAGTTTCCACCTTATTTTGTGGGTAGTGTGTACATAGCCTGTCTTGTCTTGAGAGCCAGGTCTGCCTACAGCGGCCTTTCTCAATAGCAAGGTTATGCTCACTGAGTCTGTACATAGTCAAAGCCTTCATTTTTGGTCAGTCACAGTGGTCAGGTATTCTGCCACTGTGTACTCTCTGTTTAGGGCCAAATAGCATTCTAGTTGGCTTAGTTTTTTGTTAATTCTTTCCAATGTGTCAAGTAATTATATTTTGTTTTCCCATAATTTGATTGGGTCTAATTGTGTTGCAGCAAAAAACAGCAAATAATGGCGCTGAAGGAGATGGCCGCCGTTTTACGATCCCGTAACCAATTGTGCTGTTGTGTATGGTATTTTTGCGTTATTTGTAACTTATTTTGTACATAATGTTTCTGCCACCGTATCTTATGACCGAAAAGATCTTCTTGATATCAGGGCAGCGATTACTCACCCCGTACTGGAGGAATTCTTCTTCTTCAACGAGTTGGACGGGAAGGATTTACTCCAGACACTCGACAAGACCCTCACCCCTGTCATTCGCAGGAGGAAAAGATGGAGGTATCGTGGACGACCGTCCGGGTGCCTTGTAAGGATCCGTCACCGAGAGGGTAATCTACTTTTACCATTGGACCTATTAGCCAACTTACAATCAATCGAAAAAATAAATTAACAAACTACGAGCACGTATATCCCACCAACGGGACATTAAAAACTGTAATATTTTATGTTTCACAGAGTCGTGGCTGAACGAAGACATGTCTAACATACAGCTGGTGGGTTTTAAGCTTTTTCTGAAGGATAGAACAGCGGCCACTGGTAAGACAAGGGACGGCGGCCTATGTATATTGGAAAACAACAGCTGGTGCACAGACTTTAAGGAAGCCTCGAGGTTTTGCTCACCTGAGGTAGAGTATATAATGATAAGCTGTAGATCACACTATTTACCAAGAGAGTTTACATCTATATTTTTCATAGCTGTCTATATACCACTGCAGACCAATGCTGGCACTAAGACTGCACTCAATGAGCTGCATACCGCCATAAGCAGACAGGAAAACGGTGCTCCTAGTGGCCGGGGACTTGAATGCAGGGAAACTCAAATCAGTTTTTACCTAATTTCTATCAGCATGTTAAATGTGCAACCAGAGGGGAAAAAACACGAGACCACCTTTACTCCACACACAGAGACATGTACAAAGCTCTCCCTCGCCCTCCATTTGGCAAATCTGACCATAATTCTATCCTCCTAATTCCTGTTTACAAGCTCAAATTTAAGCAGGAAGCACCAGTGACTCGGTCAATAAGAAAGTGGTCAGATAAAGCAGATGCTAAGCTACAGGACTGTTTCGCTAGCACAGACTGGAATATGTTCTGGGATTCTTCCGATGGCATTGAAGAGTACACCACATCAGTCACTGGCTTCATCAATAAGTGCATCGATGACGTCCCTACCACAGCGACTGTACGTACATACCCCAACCAGAAGCCATAGATTACAGGCAACATCCACACTGAGCTAAAGGGCAGAGCTGCCGCTTTCTAGGAGCGTGACTCTAACCCGGAAGCCTACAAGAAATTGTGCTATGCTCTCCGACGAACCATCAAACAGGCAAAGCATCAATACATGACTAAGATTGAATCGTACTACACCGGCTCCGACGCTCGTCGAATGTGGCAGAGCTTGCAAACTATTACAGACTATAAAGGGAAGCACAGCCATGAGCTGCCCAGTGACACGAACCAACCAGACGAGATAAAATACTTCTATGCTCACTTCGAGGCAAGTAACACTGAAACATGCATGGAGCACCAGCTGTTCCGAACGACTTTGTGATCACGCTCTCCATAGCCGATGTGAGTAAGACCTTTAAACAGGTCAACATTCACAAGGCCCCAGGGCCAGACGGATTAGCAGGACGTGTACTCTGAGCATGCGCTGACCAACTGCCTAGTGTCTTCACTGACATTTTCAACATGTCCCTGACTGAGTCTGTAAGACCAACATGTTTCAAGCAGACTACCATAGTCCCTGTGCCAAAGAATACTAAGATAACCTGCCTACATGACTACCGACCCGTAGCACTCATGGGGGGCAGGTAGCCTAGCAGTTAGAGCGTTTGGCCAGTAACTCAAAGGTTGCTGGATTGAATCCCCAAGCTGACAAGGTAAAAATATGTCGTTCTGCCCCTGAACAAGGCAGTTAACCCACTCTTCCCCGGTAGACTGCCATTGTAAATACGAATTTAAATAAAGGTTCAATTTAAATACATTTTAAAAATGTAGCCATGAAGTGCTTTGAAAGGCTGGTGATGGCTCACATCAACACCATTATCTCAGAAACCCTAGACCCACTTCAATTTGCATACCGCCCCAACAGATCCACATGTGATTTAATCTCTTTTGCACTCAACACTGCCCTTTCCCACCTGGACAAAAGGAACACCTATGTAAGAATGCTATTCATTGACTACAGCTCAGCGTTCAACACCATAGTGTCATCAAAGCTCATCACTAAGCTAAGATCCCTGGGACTAAACACCTCCCTCTGCAACTGGATCCTGGACTTCCTGACGGGCCGCCCCCAGGTGGTAAGGGTAGGGAACAACACATCTGCCACACTGATCCTCAACATGGGGGCCACTCATGGGTGCGTGCTCATTCCCCTCCTGTAATCCCTGTTCACTCATGACTGCATGGCCAGGCATGACTCCAACACCATCATCAAGTTTGCCGATGACACAACAGTGTTAGGCCTGATCACCGACAACGATGAGACAGCCTATAGGGAGGAGGTCAGAGACCTGGTCATACGGTGCCAGGACAACAACCTCTCCCTCATCGTGATCAAGACAAAGGAGATGATTGTGGAAATTGTGGACTACAGGAAAAGGAGGACCGGGCACGCCCCCATTCTCATCGACAGGGCTTTATTGGAACAGGTTGAGAGCTTCAAGTTCCTTGGTGTCGACATCACCAGCATACTAGAATGGTCCAAACATACTAAGACAGTTGTGAAGAGGGCATGACAAAGCTTATTCTCCTGACTGGTTGAGCATCCTGACTGGTTGCATCACTGCCTGGTATGGCAACTGCTCGGCCTCTGACCGCAAGGCACTGTAGAGGGTAGTGCGTAGGGCCCAGTACATCACTGGGACCAAGCTTCCTGCCATCCAGGAACTCTGTCTCAGGCGGTGTCAGCGGAAACCCCTAAAAATTGTCAAAGACTCCAGCCACCCTAGTCATAGACTAAAGTCGAGGTCCAAAAGGCTTCTTAACAGCTTCTACCCCCAAGCCATAAGACTCCTGAACAGCTAATCAAATTGCTACCCAGAACCCTCTTTTACGCTGCTGCTGCTACTCTCTGTTTATAATCTACGCAAAGTCACTTTAACTCTACCTACATGTACATATTACCTCAATTACCTCAACAAACCGGTGCCCCCGCACATTGACTCTGTACCGGTACCACCTGTATATAGCCTCGCTTGTTATTTTACTGCTGCTGTTAAATTGTTACTTTTATTTTCTATTTCAAATGTTTTACTTATCTATTTTTAACTTAACACTTATTTTTATTAAAGCGTTTTTGTTTAAGGGCTTGTAAGTAAGCATTTCACTGTAAGGTCTACAACAGTTATATTCGGCACATGTCAAATTGTATTTGATTTGCTGTCCTGGGGCTCTGTTTGTGTTTGTGAACAGAACCCCAGGACCAGCTGTCTTAGAGGACTCTTCTCCAGGTTCAACTCTCTGTAGGTGATGGCTTTGTATTGAAAGGTTTGGGAATCACTTCCTTTTAGGTGGTTTAGAATTTAACAGCTCTTTTCTGGATTTTGATAATTAGCGGGTATCAGCCTAATTCTGCTCTGCATGCATTATTTGGTGTTTTACATTGTATACACAGAGGATTTTTTTGCAGAATTCTGCATGCAGTCTCAATTTGGTGTTTGTTCCATTTTGTAAATTCTTGGTTGGTGAGTGGACTCCAGACCTCACAACCATAAAGGGGAATGGGTTCTATAACTGATTTCAGTATTTTTTAGCTAGATCCTAATTGGTATGTCAACTTTTATGTTCCTTTTGATGGCGTAGAAGGCCCTTCTTGCCTTGTCTCTCAGATCATTCACAACTTTGTGGAAGTTACCTGTGGCGCTGATGTTTATGCCGAGGTACATATAGTGTTTTGTGTGCTCCAGGGCAACAGAGTCTAGATGAAATTTGTATTCGTGGTCCTGGCAGCAGGACCTTTTTTGGAACACCATTATTTTTCTTTTACTGAGATGTACTGTCAGGGCCCAGGGTCTGACAGAATCTGTGCAAAAGATCTATTTGCTGATGTAGGCCCTCCTTAGTTGGGGACAGAAGCACCAGATCATCAGCAAACAGTAGACGTTTGACTTCAGATTCTAGTAAGGTGAGGTGCTGCAGAATGTTCTAGTGCCCTCGCCAATTCTTTGATATAAATGTTGAAGAGGGTGGGGCTCAAGCTGCATCCCTGTCTCACCTTACGTCCCTATGGAAATAAATGTGTGTTTTATGCCAAATTTAACCGAACACTTGTTGTTTGTGTACATTAATTTTAGAATGTCGTATGTTCTCCACCCAACACCGTTTTCCATTACTTTGTATAGCAGACCATGCCAAATTGAGTCAAAAGCTTTTTTGAAATCAACAAAACATGAGAAGACTTTGCCTTTGTTTTGGTTTGTTTGTTTGTCAATTAGGGTGTGTAGGATGAATACGTGGTATGTCTGTACGGTAATTTGGTAAAAAGCCAATTTGACATTTGCTCAGTATATTGTATTCACTGAGGAAATGTATGAGTCTGCTGTTAATGATAATGCAGAGTATTTTTCCAAGGTTGCTGTTGATGCATATCCCACGGTAGTTATTGGGGTCAAATTTGTCTCCACTTTTGTGAATTGGGGTGATCAGTTCTTGGTTCCAAATATTAGGGAAGATGCCAGAGCTGAGGATGATGTTAAAAAGTTTAAGTATAGCCAATTGGAATTTGAGGTCTGTATATTTTATCATTTCATTTAGGATACAATCAAGACCACAGGCCTTTTTGGGTTGGAGGGTTTGTATTTTTTCCTGTAGTTTATTCAATGTAATTGGAGAATCCAGTGGGTTCTGGTAGTCTTTAATAGTTGATTCTAAGGTTTGTATTTGATCATGTATATGTTTTTGATGTTTGCTATTTGTTATACAGACAAAAAGATTGGAGAAGTTGTTAATCCATACATCTCTGTTTTGTTGTTGTTTGTTTAACGTGTTCCAATTTTACCAGAATTGGTTAGATTCTATTGATTCTTCAATTACATTGAGCTGATTTCTGAAGTGCTGTTTCTTCTTTTTCCGTAGTGTATATCTGTATTGTTTTAGTGATTCACCATAAGGAAGGCATAGACTCAGGTTTTCTGGGTCTCTCTGTTTTTGGTTGGATAGATTTCTCTGTTTATTTCTTAGGTTTTTGCATTCTTCATCAAACCATTTGTCATTGTTGTTCATTTTCATAGGTTGTTTGCTTTACATTTTTTTATTTTATAGGGAAGCTGAGAGGCCAAATATACTGTTTAGGTTTTCAACTGCCAAGTTTACACCTTCACTATTTACAGTGAAACATTTTGTCCAGGAA
>NC_074668.1:33363859-33412738 GCF_029448725.1 Salvelinus fontinalis | reverse complement strand
CTCTCTCTCTCTCTCTCTCTCTCTCTCTCTCATATAACTGGCAACAAATGGGGGGAAATATTTTAATCAGAGATAGATGTCCTAGAAGAAAATCTGAAAAATATGTATTAAATATCTAAAAGGTTGAAATGTCTGTTATTAATTTTAATGCCTTTTAAATATCTTAAAGATGTATTTTCTTTATCAAAAGGAACCGTCTACAGAAAGGGAATCTTCTGAAAGAGCCAAAACCTATTTCATATCCAAATATATTTTGTTCTGGAAAGATTGTCACAAGCTTTTGAGCAGCCCTCTTTGCATGCCTTTGACACAACCCTCTGAAGACTTCAAATAAGAATAGGAGGGAAGAATGAATAGTTTAAATCAGTAATAAGGTTTAAAAGGGGTGAGATTTGTTTAATGTGTTTGAGTGCGCAGTTGTTCATTGTATTTTGATGTTCAGTTTGAATATATGTGTGCATTCTTGCGATTCTATCAGATAGATGCTGAGACATGCGCTTATTTGACAGTCCTGTCCTCCGTTGGAGTGTCTGGCTATGAGAGACCAGTCATCCTCCCTACAGTATCTGTGCTCAGCTATTTCCATTGATTAAGAGCCTCAATAACATAACATGTATGAAACGAAACAAATCTGTCTTCTCATTCATAGTCTTAGCCTTATACATATTCTCCTTATTCTTGTACTTTATCCTATTCCTATGAGTAAGGAAACAGGGGGTAGAGTACAGTAGGCTATGTATGTGTGACAGAGAGAGAGCCGTACTGAGAGACACACTGAGAGATTGTGTAAAGGGATACAGTATACTCTGAGTATGCCAAACATTAGGAACACCTTCCTAATATGGAACACCTTCCTGATATTGCGTTGCCCCACCCCCCCTATAAGGTGTCGAAAGCGTTCCACAGGGATGCTGGCCCATGTCGACTCCAATGTTTCCCACAGTTGTGTCAAGTTGGCTGGATGTCCTTTCCTTGTGGTGGTAGACCATTCTTGATACACACCGGAAACTGTTGTGTATGTAAAACCCAGCAGCGTTGGAGTTCTTGACATCACCCGGTGCACCTGGCACCTACTACCATACCCCATTCAAAGGCACTTACATTTGTTGTCTTGCCCATTCACCCTCTGAATGGCACACGTACACAATCCATGTCTCAATTGTCTCAAGGCTTAAAAATCCTTCCTTAACATGTCTCCTCCTCTTCATTTACACCGATTGAAGTGGATTTAATAGGTGACGTCAATAAGGGATCATAGCTTTGAATTGAACAGAATGAGAATAAACTGCAGGAAAGACAGCGAGAGGAGTGTTGCAGAAGGAGACAGAGAAGTAGAAGGAAAAAGAAAATGAGGAGAATAGTGGTGGGACTGCCTGGGCTCTGTTAGGTACTTCTGTATGGAAAGCTAGAGCAGCAATCTGTAAGCACTTACAGTAGAGAGAGGAGCACTGCAGGTCACTTCTGTTATCTAGTGCCAGAGCCCTGCAGACAACCCATCTCAACTGTTTAACACACCACACATAAAGAGCTCCCCAAAAAGTACATTTCAAATCAAATCAAATCCAATTGTATTTGTCACATGTGCCGAATACAACAGATGTAGACCTTACAGTGAAATGCTTACTTATAAGCCCTTAACCAACAATGCAGTTTTAAAAAAAATAAGGGTTAAGTAAAAAATAGATGAGCAAAAAATGTAAATTAAAAATATTTAAAGAGCAGCAGTAAAATAACAGTAGTGAGGCTACATACAGGGGGAACCAGTACAGAGTCAATGTGCGGGGGCACAGGTTAGTCGAGGTAATTGAGGTAATAAACAGTCTATGACATTTCCCTCCTCCACCTCCTCCTCCTTCTCCTTCTCCTCCTTTCTCTCTGTCTGTTTTGTCTTTTTAGAGAACTTGAGTAAAGCCAGCGTGATTACAGCGTGTTCTTGTTTTTCCTGCTCCTACTGTGTTGGCAGACTGAAACTCAGATAGATGGACTTGGCAGACAGATACCCAGACAGGCTGCTAACGTTAAGAGGCCCTGTGCCAACCACATAAAGACGGTCCACACAGACATTCAATTCTCTGTTTTCTGTTTTACTCTTGACTCATTACTTCATTTTCTCTCTCTATCCGTCTCTCTCTCTCTGAGTGCTGAATCTAAACACCCTGATATGTGGGTTCCCAAATGGGCCTGTGTTCGTCCTAACTGACAGTCAACCATTTGGATATACAGTATGTTCAAAGGAAAAATCATCATGGGCTAATTAACAATTATTAACTGTACTGCTGTGAAAGAAGACAAATTATCATAAATTGCTGCCTAATTAAAATGTGATTGCTGGCTTAATAGTTATAAATCATTCATTTTTAACGCCGTTATCACACGCGGATGGGACAAATCCAACAAAAAGCCTATTAAGCAGAAATGGATTCAGTGGTTTCTTTCAACATACCCCCACTGCCTGCCTGCCCCCCTCCCAGTGCAGTCATTACCAGTAATTACTCTACTTAGCACATTGGCTTTATCCATAGATATTAAGGAACAATTAAACTCTACTGTACAAGCTAGCAAGCTTCATGCATTTTATTTAAACTATTATGAATATCAAGTGTCTCCAATCTCCCCCATCCCAAAACTCTCATCTCTCACGTACCAACATGACACATGAGAGCCTCACATGCTCTCCACATGTATGTTGTGAGGTTGTGTGCTCTGTGGCTCCTGTTGCTGTGTTCTCTTTATCTCTTTCCTTTCCCTTCAATCCTTCCTCCTCGCTGTAACAAGCTGACTCTAGGGGTGTAGGGGTGAGTAGGGGCGAGAGCGGGGAGTTGAGAGGGGTATTGTTTAGAGTTGTATCGGTCTGACATCTTGGTAAACGGGAAGCGCACACTCTCATCCATATTCCAGCACCTTGGCGGAGGCATTTGACCAGAGTGTTGCAGGGCCAGGAACCAGGATATGAAATATTAAAAGGGTAAAGTAGAGGCTGGATTATCCTGGGGCTCTGGACAGTTAACCAGCTCTGCTTGTGTGGATATTTGTTTACTGGCTGTATCCCCATCTGGCCCCTCACCCTCCACCTCCACTGGTTTCACACACTAACGTGATGAAGAGACAGGCAGGGGGGTTCAGAAAAAACACACTTTTATTCTCTCATGTCCAAGATGTGTGTTTGAGTGCACAGTTCTTCATTGTGTGAACAGATGTGTGCATTTTTGCAATTCTATATTAACTAATCCCAGTTAGTAAGCATCCCATGGATATATCAATTAGTCTAAGTAATAAACAGGGCCGTGGGAGTTGAAATAGGGTGGGATAGGGGTTAGGGTGTTGGACAAAGCTGCAACACTTAATGAAGCAGCAGGTATATTAATACATGGCTTATCATCGACATCACCACAGGGTCAATCTTTCTGATCATATCTTATCCTCCCACCATGCTCTCTAGAACATCACAGAGGGTGGGCTGTGCTCACTGCCAACTATATGGCAGCTAGGATGAAGGGATGGAGGGATGGATTGTGGGTGGTGAGAAAAATAGAGATGTAAAGAGAGAGCGAGAGAGAAAGAGAGAGAGAGGAAGCACGGAACAGCGTGTCCTGCTGTGTGGTTGGTCAGCGTGTTCCAAGAGGGGCTCAGAGATATATCAGATTGCAGTTAGCTGCAGTTCACGAGGGCCATCCGCACTGGTGACATGGCCCTCACACCTTCCCTCAGCCGCCCTCCGCCTCCTGCTCGGTCGCAGCCCCGGGGAGCAGGTAATGAGATGGCTCTCTATCTGGCCCCTCCATCTCCCCTCTCCTTCAGGGGGGCAGCCTGATGCTGAGGGCCAATGGGGGCCTGTTGACACCCAGGGCAGGAGCTTGGCCCATTTGGCTGTGGCCTACGGTCTTCAACCATGTTTGACTTGGACTGGGTGCTGAGTGTGCCCCTCCAAACTGCTCTAGGGATGGAGATAATGACATGTGTGTGCAGAGCACTGGGAGCTGTATGTGTGTTTGCCTCGGTAAAAGAAATATGATGAAGACCACATAGGAATATGTTTCTTAGCTTTCTTAGCACATGTTGGTATTATTGAGTGTTGTTAAATCTCCTATGCTCAGAGGGTCCCATCAGCCAGGGATACAGGGCTAGATTAATTCCACAGGACTGAGATAATGTTGGACCTAGTGCAGGATATGGAGAGGGATTTAAGTCCTCAAACTTTAAGTACACGTCTGCATCCTACTGGGCTTCATTTCTCCCCAGACGCACTCAAAAAGAGTGAAAAACAAATACCAGAGTGAAGGATGACAATTCTCTAAGAAAACAACAAGGGAAAACATTGAGGCTCCAGCTGGAATACTCTGGCTCTCCAGCTGAAATTCCATGGAGTGAGCTGTGCTGCAGTGTAACCTGCTGTTGGCGTTAGTTAACCCGCTGGCTGCTTGGGGCCTGAGACGGACGGTCTCATTCCCAGCAGCCCAGCGGGAGTGAGGGGATGAGGTAAACACTGTCTCCTGTCCTGTGGGGTTTATACCCAGGTCCTATCAGGCCAAACACTCCTCAGGGAAGGGGATGCGGAGGAGGAGGAGGAGGAGGAGGGTACTGGCAGTGTGGGGAGAAACACCAGAACCCACAATCCATTCCTTTGTTTGTTTAAAGAATGACTCACTTGCATAACTAATTTCAAATAACATGCAAAAGCAAATAAATATTAACTAAACGTTGTCTTGTTGCTCAGAGGGTGACTGTACATACTCCCATACAGAGCATTGTGCAGGGGTTGACTGTACACACTCCCATACAGAGCATTGTGCAGGGGTTGACTGTACATACTCCCATACAGAGCATTGTGCAGGGGTTGACTGTACATACTCCCATACAGAGCATTGTGCAGGGGTTGACTGTACATACTCCCATACAGAGCATTGTGCAGGGGTTGACTGTACATACTCCCATACAGAGCATTGTGCAGGGGTTGACTGTACATACGCCCATACAGAGCATTGTGCAGGGGTTGACTGTACATACTCCCATACAGAGCATTGTGCAGGGGTTGACTGTACATACTCCCATACAGAGCATTGTGCAGGGGTTGCAGATCCAGGTTTTAATTACACCAGAAAGTTATTTAAGAGAGGGACAAGTGGAGGGAAAAGTCCCAGTATTTCTATAGTTCCCACATTCATTACGGTGGGGCCAAGCCTAGATTTGGGGCGAGGCAGGCAGCTGGTGAAATGGCCCATCTGTCACCAAGAGGAATGGTAGTGTCATCATCATTTGTGCTGTGGAATCACATGCAGTTGCTCTAACATACACTTCTATATGGAGGTTGTTTTACATTCTGCTGAGTAGCTCTAGAAAAATAAAAGCTAAATCTTAGCTGTCGCCATCCTCCTCTGCAACACTACCTCGTGCATGGTCACACCTACTGCAGAAAGAACAGAAGCGAAATTCTATATCATATTAAATATCATACATGCTATGAATTAGATATATGTAAATTAATGCACTGTGTGTGTGTGTACTTTTGTGTTTGTTTGCATGCGCATGTGTGTGCCTGTTTGTTTCTTTGTGTATGTGTGTGTGACGTGCTGAAACATAATGTGTATGTGATGGCTTAGGGTGTGAGCAGACAGTAATGAGGCAGACAACAGAGAGTCAGCCAGACCCTGAGGATTTGAAGGGCAGACAGAGGAGAGAGAGAGAGAGAGAGAGAGAGAGAGAGAGAGAGAGAGAGAGAGAGAGAGAGAGAGAGAGAGAGAGAGACCAAAGTTAAGAACGATAGAGGGTAGAAATGGGAATGGTATATGAATGTGGTCCTCTGTAGCTCAGTTGGTAGAGCATGGCTCCTGTAACGCCAGGATAGTGACGTACCCGTACGTGAAAAAATATGCACGCATGACTGTAAGTCACTTTGGATATAAGTGTCTGCTAAAATGGCATATATTAATGTGAGGAAAAGGGGAGAGGGGAAAAGCTAGGCAAAGACGAGTGCAAGAGAAGGAACAAGAGAGAGGAAAGACAGAGGGGCTAGAGAAATAAAGGGGTGAGGTGGAGGTATGTATTTGCATTATTTATCCGGACTTGTTTGAGTTGGAGGTGGAAAACAAAGAAGGGAAAGGAGAGGGGAGAGGGGAGAGGGGAGAGGGGAGAGGGGAGAGGGGAAAAGTGAGAGGGTATGGTAGATGTAGATGGATTTGTGTTTCATTAGCATGCTGATGATCCTCTCTATGCTGGAGCACACTGCCTGTCACCTCAGTGACTCATTCAACCCCCCTGGATCCCTGCTCCACCCCTGCATACACACACATACCAGGGTTTCTGTTTGGAAAATGGGGCGCTGGACATTTGACCAGCAGCATTATAATTTACCGGATATTTGATAGATTTACCATAACCTGATTAGGGTGTCCACCCACGGTGATCAGAATGACAGAAATCACATTTCGATTATGGTAATTCGTCTTAACAGAACATGCAACTCGAGGATGCAACGATGTGCGTCCTTCTTACTGAAAACCAGTACGCACTTTGAAGATGTTAGAATAACTGTCCACATTTACTTTTCCTCAGCCAACAAGATGAGTAACGAACAGCAAAATCCCTATCCTATATCAATCTCCTATCCCTTTTAGCAGAAAAGTTGAGCTATTCTATTGGTCACCGTGTCATTCTGTGCGAGTAAGAAAAAGCCTATTCCAAACAGACTCTGGGACAGTTGTGGGATGATAGTTCCCAAATTCATACGTTCGTACATCGCCCAAAAATTCTAAAGTTTAGCTTAAGATGTTAATAAACTATTATTTCTTCACATTATAAGTGCAGCAATGTGCACACGGCAGCAGGCTACACACACAAACTTGATCCTTAATGCAATTAGAGGAAAAATACTTTTGTCAAAGCGTACTGCACATGCGACAGATGCGAAAATATCTGTTTGAAATGTTGAAAGATGGGAGATCTAAAGATGCAACAACTAGCATGGGTTGCTAATATGCCTTTGATTGTGCCTTTGGCTCCTGGACAATGAAATAAAGTTTATTTGAAAACCAATAGAACATGAGAGAAATGGGCTACTTGTTTCAATGGCATATGGAAGTATTTATAAAATAATTGCCTCCACTTTTATAGAAACATATTTTGGTTTGACTACTTTGAAGCAAGGGTCAGATATGCCTCATAATATGAAGTAAAACGTCCATGTTTCACACAATTATGTATCTGGACTTTTCTGCTAACTGTTACAGTACTATCAGTACACAAAGGGATGATGATCATGGCATTGCTTTAGATGGGACTCTGATCCCAAGGGCCGGCATTAAGATTGCGCCGAAGAACATGGCGGACGTTTTACATTCTCCCAACCAATTGTGCAAATTTTGTTTGTTTTTTTGCATTTTGTGTCATTTATTTTTTTACTTATTGTGTACATAATTTTGCTGCTACCGTCTCTTATGACTGAAAATAACTTCTGGACATCAGAAAAGCGATTACTCACCGCAGACTGGAAGAAACTTTTTCCTTTAAAGAGTCCGACGGGGATATCCTGCATTCACTGGAACAGGCCCAGATCCACGCCTTTTGCATGAAGAAAAGACGCCGGAAAAGAGGACGCAAATCGGGGATCCTTCTGAGAATCCGGAGGCGAGCGAGCAAACTCCCAATGCCTTCCATTCTCCTTGCTAAAGTGCAATCATTGGAAAATAAAATTGATGACCTACGATTATGATTATCCTACCAACGGGACATTAACAACTGTGACATCTTATGTTTCACAGAGACGGGGCTAAACGAAGAAACGGACAATATAGAGCTGGCGGGATTTTCCATGCACCGGCAGAACAGAGACACTACCTATGGTAAGACAAGGGGTGGGGGTGTGTGTCTATTTGTCAATAACGCGCGATGTCTAATATTAAAGAAGTCTCGAGGTATTGCTCGTCTGAGGTAGAGTACCTTATGATAAGCTGTCGACCACACTATCTACCAAGAGAGTTCTCATCTGTATTATTCATAGCCGTCTATTTACCACCACAAAGCAAAGCTGGCACTAAGACCGCTCTCAACCAACTTTATAAGGCCATAAGCAAAGAAGAAAATGCTCAAACAGAAGCGGCGCTCCCAGTGGCCGGGGACTTCAATGCAGGCCAACTCAAATCAGTTTTACCAAATGTAATTTGGTAAATCTGACCATAATTATATCCACCTAATTCCTGCTTACAAGCAAAAACTAAAGCAGGAAGTAGCAGTGACTCGCTCAATACGGAAGTGGTCAGATGACGGGGATGCACACTTACAGGACTGTTTTGCTAGCACAGACTGGAATATGTTCCGGGATTCATCCAAAGGCATTGAGGAACACACCACCTCAGTCATCGGTTTCATGAATAAGTGCATTGATGATGCCGTCCCCACAGTGACTGTACATACATATCCCAACCAGAAGCCATGGATTACAGGCAACATCCGCATCGAGCTAAAGGCTAGAGCTGCCGCTTCAGGGAGCGGGAGACTGTCAGTGAAGTGTCAGTGAAGTGTTTCTCCCTGACCGAGTCTGAAATACCTACATGTTTCAAGCAGACCACCATACTCCCTGTGCCCAAAGAAGCGAAGGTAACCTGCCTAAATGATTACCGCCCATGGCACTCACGTCGGTAGCCATGAAGTGCTTTGAAAGGCTGGTCATGGCTCACATCAACTGCATCCTCCCGGACACCCTAGACCCACTTCGCATACCACCCCATCAGATCCACAGATGATGCAATCTCAATCGCACTCCACACTGCCCTTTCTCACCTGGACAAAAGGAACACCTATGTGAGAATGCTGTTCATTGACTACAGCTCAGCGTTAAACACCATAGTGCCCACGAAGCTCATCACTAAGCTAAGTACTCTGGGACTAAACACCTCCCTCTACAACTGGATCCTGGAATTCCTGACGGGCCGCCCCCAGGTGGTAGAGTAGGCAACAACACATCTGCTATGCTGATCCTTAACACTGGGGCCCCACAGGGGTGTGTACTTAGTCCCCTCCTATATTCCCTGTTCACCCACGACTGTGTGGCCAAACACGACTCCAACACCATCATTAAGTTTGCTGACGACACAACAGTGGTAGGCCTGATCACTGACAACGATGAGACAGCCTATAGGGAGGAGGTAAGAGAACTGACAGTGTGGTGCCAGGACAACAACCTCTCCCTCAATGTGAGCAAGACAAAGGAGCTGATCGTGGACTACAGGAAAAGGAGGGCCGAACAGGCCCCCATTAACATCGACGGGTCAGTAGTGGAGTGGACGGAGAGTTTCAAGTTCCTTGGTGTCCACATCACCAACGAACTATCATGGTTCAAACATACCAAGACAGTCGTGAAGAGGGCACAACAAAACCTTTTCCCCCTCAGGAGACTGAAAAGATTTGGCATGGATCCTCACATCCTCAAAAGGTTCTACAGTTGCACCATCGAGAGCACCCTGACCGGTTGCATCACCGCCTGATATGGCAACTGCTCGAGCATCTGACCGTAAGGCGCTACAGAGGGTAGTGCGAATGGCCCAGCACATCACTGGGGCCAAGCTTCCTGCCATCCAGGACCTATATAATAGGCGGTGTCAGAGGAAAGCCCATAAAATTGTCAGAGACTCCAGTCACCCAAGTTAAAGACTGTTTTCTCTGCTACCGCACAGCAAGCGGTACCGGAGCGCCAGGTCTAGGAACAAAAGGCTCCTCAACAGCTTCTACCCCCAAGCCATTAGACTGCTGAACAATTCATAGAAATCGCCACCGGACAATTTACATTGACCCCCCTCCTGCTGCTACTTCGCTGTTTGTTTGTTACCTATGCATAGTCACTTCGCCCCCACCTACATGTACAGATTACATCAACTAGCCTGTACCCCTGCACACTGACTCGGTACCGTTGCCCCTGTATATAGCCTCGTTATTCTTATTGTGTTATTTTTTTTCTAACTTTTTATGTTAGCCTACTTGGTAAATATTTTCTTCTTCTTGAACTACACTGTTGGTTAAGGGCTTGTAAATCAGCATTTCACGGTAAAGTCTATACTTGTTGTATGCGGCGCATGTGGCAAATAAAATTTGATTTAATCCAGTATCCTATTTGGGATAATGCCTAATTCTCTGGAAGCTAGGCACTCTGGTATTCCTGGAAGGTGGGATGCAGGGTGGGATTGATGTAGGGTGGGATTGATGTAGGGTGGGATTGATGCGGGATGGGATTGTGGATACCTCTGATCAGCAGTCACACAGCACATTCCCTGGGAGCATGTCACAGGGGGCGGGGGAGAGGGGGGAGTGGGCTCTCAAATGCTCAGCTCGTTATGGTAAACGACACCTAATTAATAATGTATCAGAGAGGACTCCTTTTCCACAGACACACACACACAAACACACACTCTGATCCAGCCACCGACACAAAGCTGCTCTCCATACTCACACTAAGAAATACACACACACAGCTCCACACGCACACTGTACACAAATATTTGCATCTAGTCCCCCACTGACAAGCCCCCCCTCCCTCATGCATACATACACTCACACCCTCACAAGCATGAACATAACAGGGCTTTGTCATTAGGGCTTTGTCGCTCTTCCATAAATACATTTTCATGAGTGAAATATTAAGGTAAACTCCAGGGGTGGAGGATGGAGGAGGGAAGAGCAGAGGGGGTGTAGCAACTGTAGACTTCACACTCAGACACCGCCACCTGGTCACAGGGCTCAAGGGTGTCGCTGGAGAAGGGGGGTGGGGACAGGTGACACAGAGGGGGGCGGCTGGTGCTGAGGTGCTAGTTGGAAGAAGCAGGGTCCACTCTAGCTTTGGGACACAACATCGGGAGTCTGTGTATTTGTCCCTGAGTTTTGCATCGTTCTGGTTGTTGTCGACGGAAAATAACCACAATATAGTCGGCTTCACACAAAAAATGTTTGCTGTCAACAAAAGCAAATGTATAATCTCTAGGAACTCTACTTACCAGAACCAGAACAAATCAGTTGGACAGGCATTTGATATCCATAGGCGGCACATTTCGTTCACGGGACCTCCTACAGTATGTCTGCATGCGCTTGCGCGTTCACAATTTTTTTAATGGGTTTTATAGTAAAGACCATAGGCAGCTTGTGAGTTTCAAGTTTGGGAAGCTTACAATGTTTCTACCATTTCTACCGGTCTGTGTGAAAATTATGATTATTTTTGTATTCGCATTTTTATGGAACAGTTTCATTTCAATAATAACGTTTTAGTGTCTCAAAATTATTGTCACGTAGTTAATCATACAAATCTTAAGAAAAATGATCAAAATAGAAAAGTTAAAACTAAGGCAAGCACACCAGCCTCTCTCATATGGACACTGATACACTGTGGTCCATTGGCGGCTAAAGAAATGGGCCCATAGAACTAAGCGATATCCCATAGGCCAATGCTGCAGTTTGCCTATAACTTCCATTGCCAACTAAGTCAAATGCATAGGCTTAAAGCCGACAAATAAAAACAGAAAATATCTGCCTCCCTTTCTATCTGTCTTGTCTTGAGATATTGCTGGTGAAGTGCAACATTGTATCAAATCATCAACTGGATCTGTCCTTAAGCTGTTGCTAGTGAACTTGCAAAATTGTATCAACTAGCCTGTTCCGGGCCCATAGAGTTTCCTGCGCCAGTGAGCTTGGGACAGACAGCTGTTTTTTTTACGATGTTTCCACTGTATATACTGTATGGGATTATCAGATCATGATATTTTGCTCTTCACACCAAGTAGGGTGACCACATGTCCCGGATTGTGCGGGACAGTCACGCATTTTGGTCCTTTTTGTCCTGCATCTGTATTTCAGTCATTCAGACATTCCAACCTGTCCGAGACGCATGCCGACAGAAAGACACATCAGTCTCAGATTAATCCTCCGAGTGAGAAAAACAGCGCTCCTCTGTCTTACTATACTGTATATAGCCCATCTATCTGATGCTGTCTGGCCAGAAATAGTATGACATGCTATACTCTTTTGGTCCAGACAGCATCAGATACATACATGGTCTTCACATACTGAGACAGAGAGCCACTGTTTCGCTCTCTCGGATGCTTTATCTGAGACTGATGTGTCTCTGTCGGCGTGCGTCTTGGTCAAATAAATTATCTCAATATTGAAATATTTTATTTGGACGGGCTAGGAGGTACGGTAGGACGGGCCAGGCCCCATAAGACCCGTCCCTGCCAGATGTGAAGTGGAATGTGTCCCTCACTATCAAATAAACGTCAAAATCCAACTTTTGTCCGAACCGCACCATATTCCTGCTGAGTTAGATAGCGGGCTGCCATTAGACCATGCACTTCATGCCAGAGTTCCTACCACAAAATCTACCACTGTTTACACAGCAGGAATATGGTGTGGTTTGGACAAAAGTTGGATTCAGATGTTTATTTGATAGAGAAGGCTAGGTACACTTCGTCTGTCCTGTTGTTGCTTACAGTTGACTACAGTACTCTGGGTTAGTGCTGTTACTTGGTAGGCAAGGTATAACTTCAGACCTTGTCGGAGATAGATGTGGTGCAGAAGGTCATTTGTTGTGACTGGTTCCTGCGAATGTCATAAAGTGCAATGCCGTGCACACACACACATACACATACATACACACTCTCTCAGTCTCTTTCTCTCTCGCTCTCTCTACCTTTTTATGTTTATTTCTTGCTTTGTTTGTGTTTATTATTTGTCAAATGGAGACGTACATTTAGATCAAATAAAATTCTATTGTATTTGTCACGTGCCGAATACAATTAGTGTAGACTTTACCGCGAAATGCTTGCTTACGAGCCCTTCCCAACAAAGCAGTTTTGTGTGGGAGTGTTAATGTGGTGTGTGTGAGTGAGTGTGTATATGGTGTGTATATATAGTCTAGTGAGTGTGTATATGGTGTGTATATATAGTCTAGTGAGTGTGTATATGGTGTGTATATATAGTCTAGTGAGTGTGTATATGGTGTGTATATATAGTCTAGTGAGTGTGTATATGGTGTGTATATATAGTCTAGTGAGTGTGTATATGGTGTGTATATATAGTCTAGTGAGTGTGTATATGGTGTGTATATATAGTCTAGTGAGTGTGTATATGGTGTGTATATATAGTCTAGTGAGTGTGTATATGGTGTGTATATATAGTCTAGTGAGTGAGCGTAGGGTCAGTGCAAGATAGAGTCAGTGCAGATAGTTTGGGTACCATTCATTGCTTATTTAGCACTCTGGCTATTTAGCAGTCTTATGGCTTGGGGGTAGAATCTGTCTCTGGGCTTTTTGATCCGAGAGCCGATGCTCCATTGCCGTTTGCCTGATGGTAGCAGAAGGAACAGTCTACAGCTTGGGTGGCAACCCCCTGATATAGAGGTCCCGGATGGCAGGGAGCCACCTCATGGGAGTGCATCCTCAGTGGTGACAGAGAAACAAAAACAAAAAAGGACCTGAAAATAGAATAGCACAAAAGGTGAAAGGTGTGGGATGTAGACTGAGAAAGAGAGAGAAATAGAGAGAAAGAGAGGGAGGTTTTGAGATGCATAGGATTCTGTAAACAGTCTATGTGGGGGCTGGAAAATTAACGCTGCATAAATTGTGTGAAACATGTCCTATTTTCTCTCCTCTCCTCTCTTTGCTCGCTCTTTAAGAAGGGTTCAGGATACAGGGCTGTCAGATAAATGTGAGACAGGCATTTCCCCCATGCTTTTGATCTTCCCTCTTCTTTAAAAACACTTCTGAAAGAGAGAGGGGAGGCAGGAAGCAGGTCGCTGTGTGACTGAGGCTGGGGCTGAGGCTGAGACGGTGTCATGGGGTAGTGGTGGTGATAGTGAGAGCGGAGGAGAGGAGGCAGGGGAGATGTGTAGACAGGAGACACATGTAGACAGACTCTTCACAGGAGGCATGCGATGGGAGTCAGTTTTCACACCCTCATTGACACTTCCTTTGCAGTTGCTACAACCAGCACCTCTCACTGGGAGAGCAGAGAGTTGCTGCTGTTCTCTGTGATATCTGTGTCAGCACTTTGCTATACGGGACAGACAGATGTGTACCACGACCGTGTCACAGACATAGCCATAGACTACAGGTCAGCTTGTACTGTACACACTCCAGTGTTGAGATAAACAGTACCATGTCTGTCAGATGAATATGGGCTTTTGCCTAAGGGTGAAGGCAGCAGCGTAAATGGACTTTCACATTGTATGTACTGTATTGTGTCTCTGGGGACTCAAAAATGAATTGCCTCCAGTGGAATGAACAGCATTATACTGGTATTGTGAAATTATACAATCATTTATGGTTTTGGCTGTATATGATAATAAGACATGAGTGGGAATCTAAGGCTGTGTTTACACAGGCAACCCAATTGTAATATCTTTTGGTCTTTTGACCAATCACATCAGAGCATGGTTAAAATGCCAATTAGTGAAACAAATGTCAACATTGGGCTGTCTGTGTAAACACAACTGTAGTGTTTCTACTATATTAATGGCTACATATAGAGCATTCAGACAGTGTTCAGACCCCTTGACTTTTTCCACATTGTGTTACGTTACAGCCTTATTCTAAAATGGATTCAATCGTTTTTTTCCCTCATCAATCTACACACAATACCCCATAATGACGAAGCAAAAACAGGTTTTTAGAAACTGAAATATCACATTTATATAAGTAGTCAGACCCTTTACTCAGTACTTTGTTGAAGCACCTTTGGCAGCGATTACAGCCTCGAGTCTTCCTGGGTATGATGCTACACGCTTGGCACATCTGTATTTGGGGAGTTTCTCCCTTTCTCCTCTGCAGATCCTCTCAAGCTCTGTCAGGTTGGATTGGGAGCGTCGCTGCACAGCTATTTTCAGGTCTCTCCAGAGATGTTCGATCGGTTTCAAGTCCAGGCCCTGGCTGGGCCACTCAAGGACATTCAGAGACTTGTCCCGAAGCCAATCCTGCATTGTTTTGGCTGTGTGCTTAGGGTCGTTGTCCTGTTGGAAGGTAAACCTTTGTCCCAGTCTGAGGTCCTGAGCGCTCTGGAGCAGGTTTTCCTCAAGGGTCTCTCTGTACTTTATTCCATTCATCTTTCCCTCGATCCTGAGTGGTCTCCCAGTCCCTGCCGCTGAAAAACATACCCACAACATGATGCTGCCACCACCATGCTTCAGCGTAGAGATGGTGCCAGGTTTCCTCCAGACGTAACGCTTGGCATTCAGACAAAATAGTTCAATCTTGGTATCATCAGACCAGAGAATGTTTGTCATGGTCTGCGTCCTTTAGGTGCCTTTTGGCAAACTCCAAGCGGGCTGTCTGTGCCTTTTACTAAGGAGTGGCTTCCGTCTGGCCA
The DNA here is from genome assembly GCF_029448725.1 of Salvelinus fontinalis. NCBI lineage: Eukaryota > Metazoa > Chordata > Actinopteri > Salmoniformes > Salmonidae > Salvelinus > Salvelinus fontinalis. Next base: position 33,397,405 of record NC_074668.1, on the reverse strand, counting down.
CTCTACCATAAAGGCATGATTGGTTGGAGTGCTGAAGAGATGGTTGTCCTTCTGGAAGGCTCTCCCATTTCCACAGCTCTGTCAGAGTGACCATAGGTTCTAGGTTACCTCCTTGATCAAGGCCTTCCTCCCCAGATTGCTCAGTTGGGCTGGGTGGCTAGCTCTAGGAAGAGTCTTGGTGGTTCCAAACTTCTTCCATTTAAGAATGATAAAGGCCACTGTGTTCTTCGTGACATTCAATGCTGCAGAAATGTTTTGGTACTCTTGCCTCAACACAATACTATCTCGAAACTCTACGGACAATTCCTTCAACCTCATGGCTTGGTTTTTGCTCTGACATGCACTGTCAACTGTCGGACATTATATAGACAGGTGTGTGCCTTTTCAAATCATGTCCAATCAATTGAATTTACCACAGGTCGGCTCCAATCAAGTTGAAGAAACATCTCAAGGATGATCAATGGAAACAGGATGCACCTGAGCTCAATTTCGAGTCTCATAGTAAAGGGTCTGAATACTTATGTAAATAAGGTATTTCAGTTTTTTATTTGTAATACATTGACCAAAAACCTTTTTTCACTTTGTCATTATGGGGTATTATGTGCAGATTGATGAGGAAAACATTTTTATTTAATCAATTCTAGAATAAGGCAGTAACGTAACAAAATGTGGAAAAAGTGAAGGGGTCTGAATATTTTCTGTATGCACCGTGAATGTTCCCAATCTGTCCTCTAACATCAAACCTAGTGTATGACTGCACTCCTCATCCTCAACATCAACAGCTTTTCCTCTCTCCTCCTGCCTCCCTCACCTTCACCCTCCATGTCAAACTGAATCTGCATCTGCTGCTGTTTTCCCAACTAATGAATTACAAACAGTAGGGAAAAAGCAGGGCATCTCTCTCTGTCTCCCACAACAACACTATTTCCATTTATAATTTCAATTGTTCATTTGCATGAGAAAATTAGACATGCATGATGTTTTTTTTGTTTGTTTTTTTGCTTAATTTCCCCACTAATTATAAGCAGCACTGGCACATTATTTACATAAATAATTGTTGTTCCTTCTGTTCACTCTCTCTTTTCTTCCCCTATTTCTTTATCAGAGTTGTTTTGGCATTTGTTGTCCGTAGGGGTAATTCTCCTCTGAGAGTGCTTTCTCATCTCCCCTAACTGAAACATCTTGGAACTTGGCATATAGAGCATCTTCACTTGATGTTTGTTGTGCTGTTTTGTTGTCCTTTGTTTAAAATATATTTATTTTTACTCTTTTACAAGTGTTGAGCTGTCCTTTAAAAAATGTATTGTGTCAGGTGCAAACATTATTTTACTTTAAGAAAGAGTATTTCTAAAACATTCTATCAATGGCTTACTGTATAAAGTTAGGCTTAGATTCAATCAGATCAAGCATTAACCGGCGTTGGAGCTGTCAACGCGTTAACTGTGTTGGAGCTGTCAAATCGGTGAGCAGCTGCTCTTGATCATTGTCACAAAGCCACACCGTCCCACTCGTGTTAGAAGTTCAGAACGAGAAAGTGTTGGCTATTTAGAAATAATGACGCCCAAATTGAAAAGCATTCAATGAAATTAGGATTTCCATCAGGCTAATTGAGGTGTATAGGTGGTGAGCCGCAGCAAGCTATCTGCATGAGTTTTCGAGATGACAGATCTCAGAGGAGCTGTTTTTTTTACATATTTTTATTTCTTCTGAAAACATTTACGTTTCTTGGCAATGTCAATTCTTGCAAATTTTCACAAAATACTTACTTTCATGTTCGCTAGCTGGACAGGCAAAGGCCGCGGAGAACTAAACTGTAAACCAATTAAACTTGTTTACTATTCATGGTACGATCTACAATCACGTTATCCGTAACTAATGAAGAGACAGCTGGTAATGAAGAGTTCGACAGAGATCTCCATCTGAAAAACTGCTATCAGGTAAATAATGTTTTATTTATTTGTAATCTAACTATTTCGTTATAGAAACGTGATACCATCAACGCAAGCTGTAAAATGATTCCCAAATTAGAACACAGCAACCTTAGTAATGTAGCTAGCTTGCTAGTTACAAGTAGATCTGTTGCTAGCTACCTGGAGCAGATAGTTTTATCACTAGCTAGCATGTCATTCCACGACAAGCAGAATTTTAGCTATCAGTTTATTCCAAGTAAAAATGTAAGATTACAAAAATCTATAGGACAAGTATTGTACATCTACTTCAGTCATCAGGGCAGGACCCACTAATTTCATTCATACTGACAAATAGTAAACGCAACGTTATCCCTGTCAATAGTTGGATTAGGATGAAAACATAGCACCCGGCCTCAGACTGTCAGGATGTTCATTTTCTAGCTCACAAATTACCTTATTTTGCTGTGATGATTTACTGTATTTTGTTCATTCTTGTCTTTCACTTTTGTGTCACATGATCTGTTTAGCTCTCCTGTGTCCTGCTCCCAGAGATGAACCAAGTGCTATTCACCAAGCATGGGCTGATTTACTCACCTGTGAGGAGAACCATCCTACTGCAGATTGAATTACCCCTGCCATCACTATTTAGACAACATATGCATTTGACTGATGTCTTTTCTTTGTGGGTTTTATCTTAGACTGTCTAGTGCATTTTAGAGTTGAAGAACACCCACTGCAGATACAAGTGGTTGTTTGAGCATCTTGAAGACTAAATTCAATGTAGAATCACTGTAACAGGTGACAAACAGATTATTTTACGATTGTAACACGCAGTGGTGAGAATTCTATTGTCCTCTTCAGGAGCCCAGACTTTTGCCATAGATGGTGGAGTTCTAGTCTCTGGACCACACAAGCTTCAGTCAGCTACATTGGTGATCAGAGTGGGATCCATTTGATACGCCTATGGGGCCTGGGCACACAAATGCTCCTAGAGAGAAGGTGGAATACTGAAGCATGCGTTGATGACAGTTCTACAGTCTCCAGAGGCCCAGGCTTTTGGCACAGATGGTAAAGCTCTCATTTCTGGACTGCAATATTGTAAGAGTGTGCCCTCCACAGCACTTGATATACATTCATTGGTAGGTTACGCTATATTTATGTAGCCAGGTGGTAAAAGCGCATAGCTGTATTCATTTATATCCATTAGATGGCACCATCCCTTTAAGAGATTCATGAACAAGGTGTGCCAGCGGTTATGGGATTGTACAGTGTGTAAGAGTGAGAGCAAGCAATTACACTGGAGACCTGTTGAAATCCATCATGGATCCAACGTTACTTTAGATGGGTAAATTATACTCTTTATCTTCCTCTTGTACCGTAATATATCTTATTCTGCATCATCTGCAGTGTATAATAGTTTATTTTGTAATATTTATGCCAGACGGTCATGTTAGCCTGTTGATACTTTCAGATTGACATGAGGATGTTAGCTTCTTGCTAGCTGAATACCAGTGCTCTCAGAACCTCGTTGTGAAGTTGATGATAACATTATTTGAAGTGTGAGTAATTATCAGAATTACATTCTATTTCGTCTAAAGCTTCAGGTTGTTGTATATCGTTTCCTTTTTGATTTGTCATTTATCTGTTGATATGACATTTCCCACAGTGCAGTATGGGTGAGATGAGGATCACTGTTCCAGTAGATGGGGTTAGGGTATCACCTGGACATTGTGTTTGTAAGTATTCATGTTTTATGACAAAATGTATTTTTGTTTTTCATGCATGATGTCATTTTATTCATGGACATCTTGTACTCAGATATTTGAAATGTTAGAAAGTCCATTCTAACTGTGAACGTTGTGGTGTCTGTATTTTCTTGTGTTTTTCTATAGAAAGCAGAGCCACTACAGTTTATGCATTTCACTTTGTACTTACTGTACTCTGATTGTTTTATGCACTTAACTAACAGAATAAACAACGCCAAATTAGTTTGTATCTTGTGCTGGGTTTACTTTCGCCAGGCTACATTTTATATACTTCAAATACTGCCTAAGACACCTTTGCTATTAGCCTCTGTATTATTATTATTATTAATAATTATTATTATTATTTGTGAAGGTTTTCTTTGTTCGTATGTATATACATTATGGAAAACATGTCTCACACTCAGTCATAGTTAGTGGAATAATGAATGTATTGGCAAGATTTTGGCACCGTCAACTTTTAGGTTAGTAGGAAAGTTAATCATTTAAACCATCTAAGTATACTCACATTCACTGAACATTTAGTATTTGAAACGCAAACATTAATTTACCAACTGCTCACCGTGGTATTGGGCAACTGCTGTTTGAGAACTCATCTGGTTTAGAAATCAATCACTGCTTATCTTATTGCACAGCACATTGTACAACAGATTTTAGAGAAGATTGTATTGCAAGGTAAGCTATATGTGTAGGCTATGCTATATGTATTGGTTAATATACATATGCAGCTGTCGCTTTTGAACCTCCATTCTAGCACACATGACACACACATCTTTCTATCTAGACTGAAGAAAAATATAGACACAGCATGTAAAGTATTGTTCCCATGTTACATGTGCTGAAATAAAAAATCCCAGAAATGTTCCAGAAGCACATAAAGGTTATTTTTGTTCAGTATACATGTTTTTATTTGGGTTTCAATACAGAGTGCATGAATTGTTGTTTAAGCCTACAGCTAGTTATTTGAAATGAGACATATAATCATTCCAAAATTAAATTGTTGAATCATGTTATCTGACAGAGAGCCAATAAAACACAAAATTACATTTACAGTAGCTGGCTAAGCTAGTTTGTAACATTGGCTAGCTTTCAATAAATTGGCTAAATGGTTGTGATATGTGGTTGTCCCACCTAGCTATCTTAAGATGAATGCACTAACTGTAAGTTGCTCTGGATAAGAGCGACTAGTAAATTACATGTAATAAATGTTAAATGCTTATTTCAAGTGCATTTGAAAACTGATATTTATCTTATTTCAGTCTAGGAGCTAGCTATATCTGTTCCTCATCAGAAAGTATCTCACATTTTCACAAGAGGTTGTGTTTACATCGTAGATAGAAGCAGACCATTGGCTGCCTTCATCACGAGGGGTATGTACGGGAGTTGTGATCGGATCCAAGTTTAGTAGTTCGGAAAATTTGCCGAGTGTTTAAATACATTTTTTATGAGAAAATGAAAGAATTGAAGGTGCCAACAAATGTTATAGTCATCAGAATAATGTTTTACTGTCAGATACAAAAAATCTCCTGCTTCCTCGACAGATCAACTTCACATTTTAAGCCTTTGGCCCATCACATAGTAAATTACATCTCACATTCCAGTATTTAGACTTGTAAACAAGGCTGCATGGGATTTCTCTTAATGCTACTCCGTGCAGCCAATGGCAATGTCCAAGAGCTGCTTGGGGATTTGACAGTTCTAACGCAGTTCCATCTCCAACACCGCCAAAACAACCGCCATGTGGATGTTCTGCTAAAGCAGCTCTGATTGAATAGAGTCCAGAGATATAAAAACATAGACTTTGGATGTAAAGGGGGTTGAAATATTAGTGTTTCGTTTTTTTCCCTCGTTGTTGTTGATGTTTGTTGTTGTTGTGGTTGTGGTTTAGTATAAGAAGTCAGGGTGCATTGTGGTTAGGGAGCGGTGTGTTTCACAGGTATAGCTGTGAATTGACCACCTGCTGTTAACAGAGTTTTCACAGTTCATAATGAACACTACTGACAGTAATTGTAGGCAAGCAGTGCTGTTATGTTATGCCCAACACATTTACCATGTTATGCACTTCGCAAGATAAAGTCTGTTCATTGATACGGATGTATAGCTGGCTTGCATCACATCAATTAATTCCACTGAAATGTGTTTGATCTAGTTACAGTTTCACTCACAGTAACGGGGGAATGCTTCCCCCTGGCTCTCCTGGTCGAAGCTAAACTGTGGATTAAGTGTTTTGATGGCAAAGTAAATTGCAGACAACTGGTGCTTTAGCATATTGTGTTGTCTGCCATTTATTTTGCCATCAAGAGCATAAGCTAGTCTGAGCATGGGCCCTTCAAAAAGACTGTGATCAGCATCATCTTGTTCCACACAAGACATACCTCAATTCCATTATAACTGCTGCTTCCCCCAGCCTATTTGATTGGGTCCTACGTGGAGCCCTGTGTAAGGGCCCAGTTTGTTCCCAGTAACAAGGGGGAGGAGAAGTCATTGGGAGCGAGGAGAGAGGGAGCAGCATGTTGAGGGCATGGCTACTTCTAGTTTTAATTGAGGGGGAGTGAGTAGAGTGGATAGGGAGGTGTTGTGAGGGGTGGAGGAGGGCGATCTTCAGAGGCCAATTAATTTGGAATACAAAGCAGCAGAGCAATCTGCTTGGGTTTCTGTCAGGGTGCATGGCTCGCTCACACTGGCCTTGTCTCTGAGGTTTCCAAGATCAAATTAATTTAATGCTCCTCCTCACATCCCCCCCACTCTCTCTTTCCTTTGCTCTACCTCTTCCATTCATCTACTGAAACACACATTGCTATTAGAGTTATCTGCTGATCAACAAAGGGCTTGTCTGCACTCCTCTTGGTGTCCACCAAGTTTAACAGCACCTTTAAACCACTACTGTCTGACCTGTATGTTCTCACCAGAGGCCTGTCCAGAACCAACCCCTGGTAGACCAACACTAAGGAGACCAAGGCCCAACCAGACACTGCTAGAGAGGGTCTGTGCCCAGTCTCACCTTGTCTGTCTGCCTGTCTGTCTGTCTGCTGGCCCCTACCCACCACCATGCACCCACAGCAACATACAGACATCCACAGCCACCTACAGCCACACACAGCCACACACAGCCATCTACAGCCACACAGAGCCACATACAGCCACCCACAGCCACACATAGAGCCTGTTTAAAGAGACAGGCCTCTGGGACACACTGGAAAAGCCTGGACTCCCACGATAACTAGGGAAAAAGAGATGTTCTGTCATCCAATGCTGAGGATCCCTTTAGGAGCTTTACGACAAGCACCAATCCTCCAAAAATGGTTTTACAATGGAATCCATCCTTTTATAGTTGCACAGTGTTTATGATTGTTTACTATACTGGTAACATGGGTGACTATTACAACCAGGCTATTAAAATATACTTTGGTGTTGACAGACACCAAAGAAAGGAGGAATCGGGTGTATCCATGTTCTACTCAGTCCTGATATTCTCACCCCATTGCATCATTCAGCGTAGAGAGTAAAACATGGAAGAGAGGAGAAAAAGAGGAGTGGAAAGGAAGACGTATGGAGGAGGGATGTGGAGTTAATAAGAGCTGGCGTTCCTCTGTGAGATGTTTAATTCATGGTGAGGCTGGCCAGTATAACGTGACTGGCCAGGTAATGGGGAGGGGAGACAGAGCTGCTTTCTGAAATGGAGTAGAATGTGAGGCTTCAAAGAATCCTTTGTCTCTTAGATCAACAATGGGCACAGCTCTCAATATGCATTCCATTGTGCACTTTCTCTCCAGAGAAATCTAAAATCAAAATGTCTCTGTCATATGCACAGGATACATGTGGTGTACACAGTAGAATGAAATGCTTATTTGCAGGCTCACCTGTCAACAATGCAACTACAACAATAAAACCAAATCAAATTGTATTGGTCACATACACATGGTTAGCAGATGTTAATGTGAGTTTAGCGAAGTGCTTGTGCTTCTTGTTCCGACAGCGCAGTAATATCTAACAACTAATCTAACAATTCCACAACAACTACCTAATACACACAAATCTAAAGGGGTGGAATAAGAATATGCACACACAAAGGTTAAAGACGTATAAGGTTTTGAAAGTAGCAAAAAAATAAAACAGCAATTACGATTCCCTAAAAGGCTTTTTTTATGTTCATTGGAGTGTCACCTATGCCCTTCTATTAGTCATATTCAAGAATAAAGCCAATAAATAATTGTTATTGTGATTCATATGAATGTACCCTAGTAAAATGTTATTCAGTATAACACTGTTTTTTTATTTTTTTAAATGTATGCCCATTTTTCATAATCACAAGGTTATATATCCATGCTTAGACTGGCAGAAATATAACTACCCAGACAAAATGACATTACTTTATTTTGAATACTACATATTTGATGTGTCATGGGTACAACTCAACATTTGTTGAAGGTTTTTTACAAAAACGTCCTGCCTTACACTGAATAAAATGCATAAATCTATGAAAATATCTTTCACTTCATCCTTTGAGATTTGTTTTTGTCTCTCTGAGTCAACAAAACAAAGTTATTGTATTTGAATATAAAATACTGGTGTTATACTGTATCACAATATTTTGTTACCCTGAATGACACATATCAAAAGGCCCACAAATATTGATTAAATGTGATTCCTTCAGCAACAACAATAATTATCCTATGAACTATTATTAGTAGCAACAATAGTATTTTTCTTTTAGCTATTTTTTAAGTTACAAACCTTTGTAAAAAACAGGATAAGATGTTTAAAATGTGCAGGCTAGCTGAACTTAGATCGCTTCCATACTAGAGAGAGAGAGAGAAATGACCCATACGCCACACATAAAGAACATGGGTTTTACTACGCAACATAGTTTAACTGACACATGAGATACAATTTCATTCACGTAGGAATAATGTTGTACTTGCACAAGTTGTTCAGGGGGCTGCTCAAAGGAGGTTCCTTCAGTGGATACTGGAGTTAAGTTCATCACCACATTCATTTGTTAGAGTTTTTTCACGGCGCCTCCTCTGATTTAATATATATATATTTTTGAATAATTCAGCATCAGATTGTGTCATTGTATAGATCAGTGGATGATCAGGGTTGACATCCTTCTTTCTTCTCTGATAGCTAAAAAATGTAAATATAATAGTTCCCATCCATTAAATGTTATTAGTAGTCTATTAATAGTAGGCTATACAATGATAACACTTAATCAAAGTTTAAAAGTTAAATCAACTCCCTGTCCATTTCTCTCTCAAACATGTTTTGTTACTATTTCATTGCTAATGTTAATAATAGTCACTTTACTATAATTTGAGCCTGCGGCAACACTTTACGTTGCATTAAGCTGCATTATTACATGATTTTTACATGATAGTTAATGTTGTAATTATGCATTGTTACACTAACTGATACATTTCTATTCAATGCAGGTACACAAATGCAATTTCAAGATACCTACACAAAATAGCTACATAAAATGCCCATCAAACTACTTCAATTCAAACTTGTACAGTCTCGATTTTTCATAAAGTGCCTCAAATTTAAAGCAGCTATTAACTAATATAATTCATAATCCATTTTTAATCCATCATTGTGTGTGTGTGTGTGTGTGTGTGTGTGTGTGTGTGTGTGTGTGTGTGTGTGTGTGTGTGTGTGTGTGTGTGTGTGTGTGTGTGTGTGTGTGTGTGTGTGTGTGTAATATTATATTAACTAATATAATCTATCAGTTATACCTTAACTGCAGTGCAATAAAACATTAACTACAGTGTAATAGTGTAACTTAACGTTAAGTGTTATCCACCCAGCTTTATATCCTATTCTGTTGCTGACAGTAGCATGAGACCATGAAAACAATATCTTGCTTTTCTTCTGTCTAGTCTTTCCTCCCTAGCTACTGGACCTGCGTTAATATTTAGTCTGTGCCGTGCAGCCCTCTCCTTATTAGACAACGGCATCTACAGTATAAAGATAATGTGCCTTGAAATACCTTAAAATGCCATGAAATAGTTTAAAATTCTAATATTCAGTATTCATACAACAAGTAAATATGAATTGCATGATTAAATGTTGTAAACTAGTGAAAACATGGGATAACAAAGCTACTATCATTCAGCATAATAGGGGACATTGTGGTATACCATGAAACCTTTGTTGTGCTGAAGGACAAAAGTGAGATAGTGAAGAACAGATTTCATACATAAACATATTTAACAGGCAGTTCCTTGGCCACCTATATAAAGTAATGACCTTGACCTATAAAGATTATCCTTACTTTTCATATTTAATATAGCTTTTTATAAAATAATAACATTAAAAGTATGTTTTCGGTGTTGTACTGAAGGACATGCGTTTTATTTACAAAGGTTACTAGAGGGTGAAAATGTGAAATCATTAAATATTTCTGAGATTTACTCACCTCATCACATTGATAGAGGGTCTTCAATGGGTCTTCTTTGTGATGTGATATGCATTAAAATTACGTTTTACCTTTGTTATACTGAATGACATTGATGAAGCACAAAAGTCCAGACAAAAGTTATTCAAGTTTTTAAATATTTTTTAGATACATTACGTCGCCCATTATTCTATATATTGTTGCAAACACTAACACAATTATGCCATGGCTATTCATTTATATTTTTAGGATGAATTTCTACATTTTAAAAACACTTTTGTCATTACAATTTTAACCCGGACAGTTACACTGAAGGACATTTTGACACTTTAGAGCTCAATAACTCCCTTAGTTGAATAGTTTACAACAAAAATATGTCTGGGTCAAAAAAAAGGGTAAGAGTTGAATGATTTAATGTTATATTTATCCATATTTATCTTTTTATGTTAAATGAATGGCCGTCGGACACCAAATTTACATGTCTCGTCTTTGACCCAAAAATATATTGATGAGTGAAGACTGAGCGGCATAGATGCAATAGATGGTATAAAATACAGTATATACATATGAGATGAGTAATGTCTCTGTCTGTCTGTCTGTCTGTCTGTCTGTCTGTCTGTCTGTCTGTCAATTTCATTGCCAAAGCAAGCAAATAGATAATAAACAAAATTGAAATAAATCATACAAAATGTACACTCACAAAAGTTTAAAAATAATAGACATTTCAAATGTCATATTATGTCTATATGCAGTGCTGTAATGATGTGCAAATAGTTAAAGTACAAAAGGGAAAATAAATAAACATAAATATAGGTTGTATTTACAGTGGAGTTTGTTCTTCACTGGTTGCCCTTTTCTTGTGGCAACAGGTCACAAATATTGCTGCTGTGATTGCACACTGTGGTATTTCACCCAATAGGAGTTTATCAAAATTAGATTTGTTTTTGAATTCTTTGTGGGTCTGTGTAATCTGAGGGAAATCTGTGTCTCTAATATGGTCATACATTTGGCAGGAGGTTAGGAAGTGCAGCACAGTTTCCACTTCATTTTGTGGGCAGTGTGCACATAGCCTGTCTTCTCTTGAAAGCCAGGTCTGCCTACAGCGTCCTTTCTCAATAGCTAGGCTATGCTCACTGAGTCTGTACATAGTCAAAGATTTCCTTAATCTTGGGTCAGTCACTGTGTACTCTCTGTTTAGGGCCAAATAGCATTCTAGTTTGCTCAGTTTTTTAGCAAATTCTTTCCAATGTGTCAACTAATTATCTTTTTGTTTTGTCATGATTTGGTTGGGTCTAATTGTGTTGCTGTCCGGGGGCTCTGTGGGGTCTGTTTGTGTTTGTGAACAGAGGCCCAGGACCAGCTTGCTTAGGGGACTCTTCTCCAGGTTAATTTCTCTGTAGGTGATGGCTTTGTTATGGAAGGTTTGGGAATCGCTTCCTTTTAGGTGGTTGTAGAATATAACGTCTCTTTTCTGAATTTTGATAATAGCGGATATCGGCCTAATTCTGCTCTGCCTGCATTATTTTTGTGTTTTACGTTGTACACGGAGGATATTTTTGCAGAATTGTGCATGCAGAGTCTCAATTTGGTGTTTGTCCCATTTTGTGAATTATTGGTTGGTTAGTGGACCCCAGACCTCACAACCAAAAAGGGCAATGGGTTCTATAACTGATTCAATTATTTTTAGTCAGATCCTCTCTCTCTCTCTCTCTCTCTCTCTCTCTTTCTCTCTCTCTCTCTCTCTCTCTCTCTCTCTCTCTCTCTCTCTCTCTCTCTCCCTCTCTCCCTCTCTCCCTCTCTCCCTCTCTCTCTCTCCCTCTCCCTCTCCCTCTCTCCCTCTCAGTGGAAGCAGTTTCCTTGCAGGCTTTTCACACCCCTGCAGTGATAATCAATCTTAATCAAGGTGCTAGTGAAATATTTGCCTTTGCCCAGTCAGGGAGTGGCTCTGGGCTGGAGAGGAGAGGAGAATGCTTTCCCATCTCCACTATGATGACTGAAGTCTCAGACACACAGTGGCCCTGTCCACAACCTCTGAATGATGATGATAGTGATGATAACTATGATGATAATGATAGCTATGTTGATGATGATAACTATTGTTGTTGTTCTTGCTGCTGTTGTTGTTGTTTATTCAGATAAAATAGTATTATTCATATTCAGGGCAGAGCATTTGACAACAATCCTCTGTCTCGCTCTCTCCCTTCCCTCTGTGCCCCTTGATGTGTTCTCTACCCCCTCCCCTCTCCATTTTCTCTCTCTCTCCCTCTCTCTATCTTTTCCACATTGCGGATGCTGAGAGTGTCGTTGCAGCCATAGACCTCTGCGCTGGAAACACCCAGCAGACAAGAAAAATGACGGCCGGCAGAATCTCATTTTCTGAGGGGCTGCAAGTCAGGCAGGAAATGGCTATTATTCCATCGACACTGTCGGTATTAAGTTATTTCCTTCTCTAAATGTCCATGAATATCTATTGAGTTCCAGGTGCGAGCGCTGGAGGTTTTGTTGCCACACACTCGGATGATTGCAGCCCTATATTCCGCCTGGTGCACCCTCACTTCTGAGATTGAAGTGAAAGACAATGGTATTGGAAATTGGCTAATAAATCCAGCGGAGGGAAAGGCCTGCTTGAGAGCTACCGCCAGCTCATTCCATTTTTAAAAAGGGATAAAACCCCTCACACTTTTTTCTAACTCATATTTCTTCTGAAAAGGGGACTGATGATATGGTTCGCTCAAACAGCTCCACCAGGCCCAGGCAAGGCCCTGTCGTCTGAACACTAACAGTGGTGTTAACATGGATAGGAGATTAATGCTGCAACGTGGCCACAGGAATGATACACCATGTCTTCACAATGCATCAATAATTCAGGCAAATAAGATCATAAATAGATGTCACTGAGAAAAGACTGAAACAACGAGATAGAAGGGGGGAGAGCTCTACATGTAATTGTTATGCTTGAGGCTTTAATGCTTGTTTATTATGAATCTGAGCTAGCTCACACACTGGAATAGGCCAGGGCTGGGAGGAGGGTAAAAAGAAGGGCAGGAGAATGGAAGGGCAGGATGGTAGAGGGAAGGCAAGGCAAGGGGACCGAACAGCGTGAGATGATGATCACTGCATCCAATCTAGGATATGAGTGTGCAGTTACCTCTCAGTGCACAGCAACACAGTGGCCAGCCAGCAGGAAAAACAGGGCTGGTGCCCTACTAACATGTGTCCAGTCTGAGGCAGTCCATTGTAGCGGGGAATAGGGCGAGAATTGATTGAAGGTGTTGGACCATAAATTAAGGTATTGATTTTGGGGTCAGAGACGGGGGATGAGGTCTTGAAATAAATTGAAATAAATATATCAATATATCAAATATATTCCACACACACCGCATATACCCAGACTCTAACACATATATTATAAACCTTATTAAGCCTAATATATAGTTGATGGACAAATGTGTAATGGCTTTATAAACAATAACTTTTGAGTGAAAAAACACAGACAGGAAGAAAAGGGTTCCCAATCAACATTGTATCTTACATTTATATCAGACAAGTGCATCATTAGCTATTTAGGGTAAATTAATTATTTGTGATAATCAGGAGTTAATTAATGTTTGCGTTTACTTAAAGAAGACATTTACCTATTATGCCTGTCTCAAATCAAGTAACTCCCTCAAGGTAAACATAGTAAATTACTCTTGAGTATAAGTATGAAAAGTAACAAACTCTTGAGGTACGAAAGTAACAGATTAAGTTTCACATTAAAAAGCCTCTTTTCAGACAGATTAATCTTGTCAGTGTGCATGATAAAATAGTATTAATGCACTTTAAAGTGAGCACTCAGGAAAGGTTAAAGCACCAGCGATTGATGGGTCAGAGGAAGATACTTACTAGGAAGAGGCAAAGAAAAGGCAAGCACTGGCTGTCACCAACCAGCGCCAGGACCATGGACAGTTCTTCCACTCGTGGGATATCAACGGAAACGTCACTATTTTAACATCACCAACTAGCTTGGTTATCTCGGACTCGCCAACCAAAATAGTTGTTGCCTATGTAGGCCTATTAGATATTTTTTAAATAATGATTTATTGAAGTTCTTGTCTCTCATCATTGAATCTCTGCTTGCTAGTCAAATGAATAGAATGATTAGAATGAGCGACTGGGTCAAAACATGAGGAAATAACTGCCGACCAGCCAGCGTGGATATCAACTTAAAAATGCAAAAACAAATTTACTTGTTAAAATAAGGTTTTTAATTAAAAAAATGTCATTCATATTTTTATAAATATGTTGGTAACAGTTTTAGAAAAACAAAAAAGCCCCTCAAACCCGGGGATTATCGTGTAATAACTCCCTCCTAAGGGCTGTTCCTGACACTTGGCTTAGCCTCGGGCCTAAGAACAGGCCTTATCATATGATAATTATCAGGTTCTCATGCCTTATTGCTTAAATAATCACTGCATAATAATCTATTTAAAAACAAATCTAGAATTTTCCTTGACCCAAGGGACATGTAAAAAGTGGGATGACACTGTTGTTCATCTGAAGTGCTTTTAATGATTGAAATCTTTGAAAATTACGCTTTGATTAATTCAACCTATTCTATTCAATTTGTCTGAAATCAAATAACAAATTCGACAGATCAATGATATTTTTGGAATTGAATGAAAGCTTCTAAATTGCATTCAACACCTCATGTGCAAACACATTGAATAGCAGTGGGGGCCATGTAGCGGCGGCAGCCTATCAGAAGAGTTGGAGGTGTGGCTTATTGGGGGCATGGCTTTCAGTTTGTTCTTCTTATCCACCACTGTGAGTGAATGTAATTCCAGTTATGTGGTCTATTGTAGGGCTGTTACAGTGACTTTATGACCGCCACACTGGCAGTAACGAGTCATGACTGCAGTCACAGTAAATAGGCTTCTCCAAAACTGCGATTTTGATGCCGCTGATGGTCATTAGTCTCCTACCAAACTTGTAAACGGCCAGTTGCTAATGGCCTGGCACGCAGCACTCTATTGTCCCTCTAATCACTCTGATCTTGATGTAAATGCAATCGAAAATCAAATCAAACACTTCATGACAGCCCTGGCATTCAGAGTTTGAGCAGAATCGGATCACATGTTGCTCAGTGAGATCCAGCTCCTCATAGCTTGTTGATGCATGGAATTAAAAAAGTGTTCCTATAAACTCATGTAGCGCAATAGTTCTAGGCTATGCTATGCAACTGAGTGAGAAAACAGAGTTTTGATGGCCTCTATTAAAAAGAGAAGGGTCCCATAAGCTTTCTATAGGCTAGGCCTATATTTATTTATGCGCAGTGGTCTAAGGCATCACTACAGACCCTGGTTCGACCCTGGGCTGTATCCCAACTGGGCGTGATTGGGAGTCCTTTAGTGCGGCGCACAATTGGTCCAGCGTTGTCCGGGTTAGGAGAGGGTTTATTAGGGTTTGGTAGGCCGTCATTGTAAAATAAGAACTTGTTCTTAACTGACTTGCCTAGTAAAATGAGAAAAATATTAAGCACATTACTTCACTTTACAATCAGAGTAGCCTACCTGACTGGCATGAACATGAACAGTGGGAAAAGCACATGGATGACATTACTTTTTTCCCTGCATGATAATGGCTCATTCTAAAATGAATTTCACACATATATTATTTAGTGCAGTATATGTAAAGACAAGATTACATAGAGAATAGAGTGATGGATGAGAATATCATCACTGTTGAATGATGCCCAGCTTGTGCAGTCCAAGGCATTTTTTTGTGACTTTTTCAAATCATAGTTGCATGCATCTTGTAGCCTAGCCCATAGGCCTATATGTTTTGATAAGGTTTGTATCACAACTAAAGTGGCCACAACTAAAGTGTCCTCGAGAACTATAATGCAATCATTGTGTTGGGTGATTTTAATATTCATTTTGACAAAGAGACTGACTCCAAGGCCATTGAATTTATGAATCTTTTGAGCTCTATGGATTTTGTCCAACATGCTACTGGGCCCACCCATAACCACGGCCATACTCTGGACATGGTTATTACCAAGAGGCTTTCTACTCGGCCCACCCATAACCGCGGCCATACTCTGGACCTGGTTATTACCAAGAGGCTTTCTACTGGGCCCACCCATAACCGCGGCCATACTCTGGACCTGGTTATTACCAAGAGGCTTTCTACTGGGCCCACCCATAACCGCGGCCATACTCTGGACCTGGTTATTACCAAGAGGCTTTCTACTGGGCCCACCCATAACCACGGCCATACTCTGGACATGGTTATTACCAAGAGGCTTTCTACTGGGCCCACCCATAACCACGGCCATACTCTGGACCTGGTTATTACCAAGAGGCTTTCTACTGGGCCCACCCATAACCACGGCCATACTCTGGACATGGTTATTACCAAGAGGCTTTCTACTGGGCCCACCCATAACCACGGCCATACTCTGGACCTGGTTATTACCAAGAGGCTTTCTACTGGGCCCACCCATAACCACGGCCATACTCTGGACATGGTTATTACCAAGAGGCTTTCTACTGGGCCCACCCATAACCACGGCCATACTCTGGACCTGGTTATTACCAAGAGGCTTTCTACTGGGCCCACCCATAACCACGGCCATACTCTGGACATGGTTATTACCAAGAGGCTTTCTACTGGGCCCACCCATAACCACGGCCATACTCTGGACCTGGTTATTACCAAGAGGCTTTCTACTGGGCCCACCCATAACCACGGCCATACTCTGGACATGGTTATTACCAAGAGGCTTTCTACTGGGCCCACCCATAACCACGGCCATACTCTGGACCTGGTTATTACCAAGAGGCTTTCTATTGACATATCTTCTATAGTTGATGTTGCTTTATCTGATTACCACTGTTTATTTTTGACGACCTTGTTGCCCATAGCACAGGGTACTACTGAAAGCATTATTAAGAAACGTTATCTTACCACTGAAGTTGCTACAGATTTCATTGAGAGTATGAACAATATTCCACCACCTATTATGCCTTCCTCCTGTGATGATTTAGTTCATAACTTTATTAGAAAATTAAGGGCAACCATTGATGCCATAGCTCCAGTAAAGTTGAAAAAGGCCACATCCAAACGGAGAGACCCTTGGATGAGTGAAGAAACGAATCAATTAAAGAGAAACTTGCCGAAAGGCTGAGCGAAAGTGGAGAAAGTCAAAGTTGCAGGTCCGTTATGATGTTCTGAGAGAACAACTTGGCATATATAACAAGGCCATTAGAAATGCCAGACGGGCTCATTTCTGTAACTTGATCACTATTAATCAGAATCATTTGAGAATGCTCTTCTCAACCATTGATGGCCTGATAAATCCTACCAAACTTAAGTGAACTTTCCTACACATCTAAATATGATGAGTTTGCAACTAGACTACAACCTAAAGGCACTATGGATTTATTTTCCCTGGTTGACACAGACATGCTCAGGAAAGTGATATCACAACTTAAGCCTTCAACCTGCCTTCTCGATCCTATCCCCACCCCCTTCTTCAAAACAGTTTTTATTTGCATATCTGAAGAAGTGCAAGCTATTGTTAATCACTCCCTGTTCACCGGCACTTTCCCCACTGCACTAAAAACTGCTCTGGTGAAACCCCTAATCTAGATTATTCAGCTCTTAGCTATTTTTGGCCAATCATCAAGCTTCTATTCTTATGCAATAATTCTGGAGAAATTGTTTTTCATAAAGCAAAATATTTTTTAAGCACCATCTCTATTTTTGAAAAATTCTAGTCTGTGCCCAACACAGCACAGTGACAGCCTTAGTTAAAGTGGTAATTCTCTTAGAGCCAACACAGATGTCAAACAGCTCTCTATCCTTGTACTCTAGATTTAAGTGCTGCATTCAACACTGATGTCCATCATGATGTCCATCTGGACAGACTGGCCTCTCCGGTCCAGTTCTAAATTGGTTTAGGACCTATTTAACCGGTCGAGAGTGTTTTGTCACCCTTGGTGAACATAACTCAGAGGAAATGCAAATCACATGTGGTGTTCCACAAGGTTCGATTTTAAGTCTGGTACTTTAATGTACTACTTAAGTTGTTTTTGGGGGTATCTGTACTTTACTATTTATAATTTTAACAACTTTTACTTTTATTTCACTACATTCCTAAAGGAAATAATGTACTTTTTACACCATACATTTTCCATGACACCCAAAAGTACTCTTTACATTTTGAATGCTTAGCCGGACATGAAAATGGTCCAATTCACACACTTATCAAGAGAACATCCCTGGTCAATCCTATTGCCTCTAATCTGGCGGACTCATAGCACACATGCTTTGTTTGTAAATGATGTCTGAGTGTTGGAGTGTGCCCCTGGCTATCAACAAAAAAGAAAATGGTGCTGTCTGGTTTATTAATATAAGGAATTTTAAATTATTTATTATTTTACTTTTGATACTTAAGTATATATTTTTAGTTACATTTACATTTGATGCTTAAGTATATTTAAAATCAAATCCTTTTAGACTTTTACTCAAGTAGAATTTTACTGGGTGACTTTCAACTTTTACTTGAGTAATTTTTTTATTAAGGTGTCTTTACTTTTACTCAAGTATGATGATTGGGTACTTTTTCCACCACTGATGTAACCCCTTGGCAGTGTTATCAGAAAGCACAGCATTGATTTTCACTGCTACACAGACGATACACATAATTTCTATGTCACCAGAGGATTTTAGCTCCACGGATAAATTATTAGACTATTAGTGATTTAAATACTTGGATGGCTCACATCGTCCTCCAGTTAAATCAAGACAAGACCAAGGAACTTATTGCTGGAGCCAAAGCACAGAGAGAGAATCTAGCCGCACATTGTAATTCATGGGCAATAAAGATAAAACACCAGGTAAAACATTTCGAATCAAACATTAGGAATGTAACCAAAATAGCTTTTTACAACCTGAGAAACATTGCCAAGGTGCGGCCATTTCTCTCTCAGGTTGATACAGAGAGACTTTTATTACAAGCAGGCTTGACTATGGTAATGCTCTCCTGTCTCCAAGAAAGCCATTGGTCAATCTCAAAACATGCAGACTGCTGCAGCACAGGTACTGACCAAGACCAGACGAAGAGCACACATTACATGGGGTTTAAGGTCTCTGCACTGGCTGCCAGTGAGTTTAAGAATTACTTTTAAGATGATTCTATTGGTTTTTAAATCATTCCACGATTGTGCACCCCAATACGTGACAGACATGCTTTTAAAATATGTACCCAGTCAGTCCCTCAGGTCCTCTACACTGGCCTTTTAACTATCCCAAAGTGTCTCCAAGGCCTACGTAACAGACATATTTGGGAAACTGAACGCAAGCATGCAGGGGAAATACAAAATAAATCTACAGACTAGTGGCTGAATCAGCAAAATCCATTTGACTGTGATCCTGGCTCAGTTGACATGCTGTGTGCTAAGTGAAATCGAACAGCTGATCAAGCTGTCATGTGACCAAATGCTGCAGACAACGCATTCACAGGTCACCATGGAGGAGTTTTGGTTCCTGACTCAAAGGGAATACTGTGCTGTCTCCCTCTGAGCATTAAAACTCATGGTACGCTGATTCAGTGCTCTCGTCTGCATTAAAAACAAATATCGATCCAGGTTGGATGTGACAGGAGAGATGAGGTGAGCACGTGACTTTGAGAAGCTCAGAGGCGACATGCATCAAGCACACCCATCTCATTAGTGGTGGACAGAAAATATACATTATGTCAGACTAATTTACAATTGACTGTCCACTACTCATATTAAAAGTATGATGGTGAGTTGAGAAAACAATCAGAAATACTGTTAGAATGTTTTTGCAATTGACTGCCATAGCCCCAATAAATAAACTTTGGCTAATTACCCATTTTTTCCCACATCGTTGGAGTAGTGAGAGTTTTCAGATATCAAAATGCTGTTGTGGTCAAAAAGGGTTTGGGAACCCCTGCTATAGGCCTAGGACCCCTGGAACAGGGTTGGAGAGCCCAAAGCCTACACAGCCTAGTGAAACGTGTTCTTACAACCAGGGGTAAACGTAACATAGTAAATGTAAATCCGGGACACGGCAACTAGTATGGTATGTATTCATTTGTGGATGTTCATCATCCACAAATTAATACATACCATACTCATTGCTGTGTCCTGGATTTAAGTTTACTATTGTTACATCTAACTGGTTGTAAGAACATATGTTAAGAATTTGCTAAACATATGATATGTTAAGAATTCCAATTTGTTGTCGCTGGCGTTAGCTAGGTGGTTAACGCTAATGTTAGCTGGGCAAGGGGTTAGGGGTTAAGGTTAGGGTTAGGCGTTAAGGTTAGGGTTAGGGTTAAGAGTAGGGTTAGGAGTTAGGTTAGGGTTAAACTTCAACTTAAACTTGTACACTGCCAGCATCTGTAATTACACTTGCATAAGTGCATGTGATACTAAATAGCCTAATAAGGTAGCCAATATTTGGTAACAATATTGTTGCTACTAAATTTGAACGTGTAAAGAATATGTTTGAAAACATTAAAGAAGTTATTGAAACCAACTTGATTTTGGAATTTATTGTTAATTCGCTTGTGTTGAAAAAAAAATTGTATTTACATGAAATATTCATTTGTCGGCTATTTGTTAAGGATTAACCAAAGGGGGAAATTAAATTGAGTGTTGAAAGAAATAGGTTGCAACTTGAACTATAGGTTTGGTAATAATAAAATAAAAACTGTTGACATTGAGTCATATATCTGGTTTAAATATTCTAGTTCTTTTCAATTGTGAAAACCTAACTAATTTATTTGTTGAACAGATGAAGTATTTTTGGGGGGGGTTGATCCAAAGAGTAATTTTTTACAGTGTAGAAAAATGTAATGTATAGCAGTACATAAAGCTGCGGCCACAAAGTTGTACGTTAAGAAGAAGAGTAAGAGCTCCACCTCCTCCCAAAACAATTTAACCTTGGCATCTGCAGCACCACAGATTACAGACAGACCACTCCTTCAGTGTCATTCTGTTGTCAATATATCTCACCCAATGACAGTGACACAAGTCAGGGCACAGGGATCAGTGTGGTGATTGCTCTTCAGGTGCAGGGCTTTGCCTCAATTTTTAAATCACTATGTCAGACATTTCCATCCACCGACCCCTCCAAACCATCAACTCAACACACACACACACACACAAACACACACACACACCAATCCATGGATGATTTAGCATGTTGAACTTATTGCGGTTAAATGTCAGTTGGACATTTTTGCCCCTCCTACATCTCCTGTCATTTTTCTCTTTTCCATCCCCTCTTTTCATCTTTCCATGGGCTTGTATTGCATTACGCTTTGTGTTTCACAGTCTGAGTGTCGTGTGTTTGTGTGTTTGTGTGTTTGCGTGTTTGTGTGTTTGTGTGTTTGTGTGTTTGTGTGTTTGCGTGTTGGGAGGAGGTGAGGCAATGGGGGAGTCCAGATGATTGACAATGATGCATTGCCATAGACATACGACTGGCCAGTTGCAAATGGATATGACCCAGAACTGAATATGCAGGACAGGAGAGGGTGCAATTATTAATATTGTTCTCATGATGTTCAAGTGATTCTCAGATGGAGGAGCCCCCAATATAGACCAGTAACATATTGTTTCTCTGGGCCCCACCCCTCTTTAAACCTACAGTAAAACATGAGGTCACACTGGAGTAACGTCTGAGAGCCGCCCTGACAGGAAGTGAGGTCATGGCGGCTGTGAAAGGCTCTCATTCTCCCAGACCTCTGGCCCCGCCCTCTTTCTCCCCTGGACACTGCCTCAGCTTCAGCTACACCACCAGTCAACCATGGCCGCTGCTCCCTGGCTCATTTATGGAATATAATTTTGGCTTTGTACAGTGGGTGAGTAGAAGGGGGTGTGGGAGTTGTCAAGCCCAGCTACACTACATTGTGAATGGAAAAAGCCAGTAATACATACAGCCACATGGATGGAGGGAGGGAAGGGAGAGAGAGCCAGAAGATGGGAATCTGTTTGGATTGGGGATTACATTTACTAAAGTAATGAGACAGAACCAAAGCCGTTGCTAATCAAGCTGTTCAAATGTATTCTTAATTTACTCAGCGTTGTTTTCAGAGATGCTGCTGCCATTGAGAGACTGAACACTAGTGGCATGCTGTGCCTATAAACCACCTTTAAAATACTTTTATTGAAAATGCGACGGTTTAGCACATCTTATTTTTACTCACTGGTCTCACCTGTTTTGTCCTAATACTGCTAATCATTCACCTCACAAGATACCATAGTATTGCACCCAAGGCCTTCACATACAGCAAAACAATAGACGAAACATTCCTATGCATGCCTCCCATTACAGATACGCAGTGATCATATCATTCTGAGATTCTGGGGGGACTTTGGATGGCGACACCCTGTCCTGTCATTACCTGCCCCCACCTACCCCCACCTGAGGAGCAGCTGGCTGGGCACTAGCACATGGGCAAGGGAGTGTGGAGTGAGGGATGACATGGGTAATGGAAAGTGGCATGATGATTAGGCTGGTTATGTGGCACTGGGGGTGGGCTGACATGGCCCAGGATGAAGGGCCAGGGCCATGAGGAGCTGAACTGGCCAGGGCCCAATAAGAGAATCAGAGAAGGGCTGGCTGCCAAGGACAGTCATGGGATACATTACAGACAACAGGGATGGTGGAACAGATCACTCACTGTTAAGGAGAATCATGGGACCAGCATTTAGAATTAGCTGTGTGAGAGAGAGAGAGAAAGTGTGAGATTTTTTTGGAGTGGAGATCAGAGGAAGCAATAGACAAAGAGAGATAAAATGAAAATCATGACAGAAAGAGGTGGAAGTCTTTATTTTTCCTCTGAAGGAACAACAGGTCCTGGTGACACTTTGACACTTTGACCTGAGACATAGTACAAGCTCTCCCAGTCCACCCCTGTGACACACTGATCCTGGGAGCTGACAGCCCAGTGCCATCTCGTCACCTCTCTGCTCCCTCTCCAGAGGGCTCCTCCATACTACCTCTCCCATCTCAAGCACCAGAGGCTGGGGTGAGGGGGCTGTCTAGATCTCTTTTACATTCACTTATACTGGATTTAACCCTCCACCAATGGGCTACAATAGATTTCCTTTGCATTTTTTGCCTTAATGCTCCAGGTCTTTCAGGGCTGTATGCCTATGAGTGAGTGCATGTACAGTAAGTCAGTGTTAATAGCTGAGTGTTAATAGCTGAGTGACTGAGTGTGGTCCTGTCACTTTACAAAGTAGGTCTGGATGGTTGTGCTCTGTTATTTGGCTGTGTGAGTATGAGTCAAGTTGTTCTGCAGCGGGAGGCTGGAGGCTGAGCTGCATGGCCTGCCCTGGTGCAGAGGCCTCACTCTTGGGGGCTCTGGTTTTGGCAGCAGAATGTGTTTACGTTGTAATTAGGACTTAATTGGTATGATTACACTCCCCAAACCCTGATTACCCCGAGACCTGCAGCCTGCTGAGCCCTGAGCCCAAGACCAACCTCTATTGCCTCCAAACTCCTGGTGTACAACCTAGCATATAGAGAGGAAGTTCTAAGAACATTGGGTAATATTCCTGTAAAATTGGGTACTATTCCCGTAATATTATCAAACGGTTATGACTATGAGAGGCCCTTTTTTATCACCCAAAATTGCTCTGGGAGCATATAGAAAAAATGACTTTCTGGAAGTGGGATTTTTTATGTTGCCACATTCTTTAATCATTGATCTGGGGGTGTTCTCCCACTGGTTGAATCAACGTTGTTTCCAGGTCATTTCAACTAAATTACAATGTGGAATAGACATTGAATTGACGTCTGTGCCCAGTGGGCTGAACCTCATCCCAACATTAGGATGATAACATCCCCAAAATATCAAAATAATGTTTTTGATAACAAAATGATTGTTTTTTTCCCAGAATAATGCAAAAGGGAATATCCTTGGAATGTTCTCCTAACATTCACAAAATTGTTGTGCACAACATCTGTAACAAAAACCGCGTAACATTCCCCTAAGGTTCTTATTAGCTTTCCAGGTTATGTATAAAAAATTGTTCTGGGAACGTTCTTGCAAATTTTTTATACAAACATTGTATAATCATCAGCACAACTGGACAGTGTTTGTGTTATTAGAACTTTTGGGGCAACCTAATGAATGTTCTGGGAACATTCACAGAACCAATTGTGGTTTGCTGGGATGTTATTGCTGGGTAGTCCTATGCAGTGTGCCACTCTGCTTCCGCAGTGCATACCTGCGCTGTATCTCATACCTATACACTGTACCTTACATTGTCTGTGTCTGTACAGAAGCCATGTCTTTGCATTTCAATATCTGACACACAATAAACTCTCTCTCTTTGTCTCTCTCTACCCCCTCCCAAAACCCATGCAATGGGCAGCTGTCCTGGCCCCTGGAGGGGCAACAGGCAGAGCATAAGCACACCTGTCTACCTCCCCACCCCTCTGCCTGCCCTGGCCTCGCGGGGCTGCTGGGCAGAAGGACCCATCAGCAGTCCATCTGAGCCCTGTGGCCAGCGCTGCCGAACCCAGCTCCCAGTGGGCCCAGCCAGGCTGATACTCCAGACAGAGGCTGGGATGCAGGGAAGGCTGGCTGCTGTGCTGCAAGTAGCGTGGAGCGTGTCAAACAAAGAGCCAGCCTGTGTCAAGGCTCTCCGGGGCTCTGCCTGGCTGGACCGGCCTGCCTCTCTCAGGCACAGCGACTGGATCCATCCTCAGCCCATACTGTATAGTAGGCCTCAATGATTTTTTACATTCACAACATACTGTACACATACAAATGACAACATACAGATGCACAATAACATCCACAACATAACCCCTGCCCAGACACACCTACTCACACCTCCATCTCCGGCGCCCGAATCACTCTCTGCTACATGGCCTCAAACTGCACCATTTTGTTTCTCTTCATCGCCCACGCACTTTCAACATTTAGATAATAAAGCATTTGACCTTTCCATTGTGTTAACAATGGCGGATTGGTTGATTTCCATTTTTTTTTTCAAGATGATCGACGGGTAAAGTATCATCCAACCCATCGGGTATCTCACTGCACCCTCATATGCCATGTCTTGAAATATGCAGACAGACGGATTAAAAGTGCATTTACATTGTAATGCTTCTGACAAACATAACTTTTGTACTTAATAATCCAATCCTGGAAATGCTATTGAGTAATTAGTTAGTTTTAACCGTAAGACATGACTCTGCCATTGTGCTGTAGAATTTCTTACAGCTAACGAAAATGTAATCATAATCCAGTATAAACTAACTGGATTAAGTGTACATTTCATTACTTATGTTCCAACATTCCCTCCACTTTGTGCCAAAATCAGGTCTTTTTAAGTCTTGGTTCCAGTGGTTTATATTTTTTTCTATATTTTTTTGTCACTTCTTTTCCACTTGCCTCTTTTTCTCTCTATCTCACTCTCATGATTTATTCTGCTTGACTCACTCACGAGAGCAGCTTGTTATCAATAGTTTCTGCTCTGAGAAGTGTGTGAGTGACCCCATTGGCAGAGAGAGTACGGAGGTTATTCCACCCTGCTCAGGTGGGGGAGGAACAGAAGGGAGAGATGGCTTTACTGACCAGCTCTGACATTTATCGACACAACCTTGTAATTGTTTTGACTGTTTCCTGTAAGACTAGAGAGCATTTGAAAGACAAAAGGATATCTCAGTGTGAAGTTGCTTCTCTGTGCTCAGTGCTGCTGATGTGGTGGATAATTCTCTTTTAGCATTCAGAGTCCTGGCCCCAACTTCCTCACTAACATCAATTAATGAACCAAGCCCTTTCAGTAATGAGGATAGCACTGGGCTCACAGGTCAAATTCTGGCTCAGCACACACACATATACACATGCAAACATACATACACACACAAACACACACATACAGTACACATGTGCTGAAATGCACCAACACACACACATTCTCAGTCATCCTCAGTCATCCTACCGATCCTTGACTTTGGCGATGTCATTTACAAAATAGCCTCCAACAATCTACTCAGCAAATTAGATCTAGTGTATCACAAAAGCCCCATGTACCACCCACCACTGCGACCTGTATGCTCTCGTTGGCTGGCCCTTGCTTCATATTCGTCGCCAAACCCACTGTCTCCAGGTCATCTATAAGTCTTTGCTAGGTAAAGCCCCGCCTCATCTCAGCTCACTGGTCACCATAGCAGCACCCACCCGTAGCATGCGCTCCAGCAGGTATATTTCACTGGTCATCCCCAAAGCCAACTTCTCCTTTGGCCGCTTTTCCTTCCAGTTCTCTGGAACGAATTTGCATGACTGGAATGAATTGCAAAAATCACTAAAGCTGGAGACTTATTCCTCCCTCACTAGCTTCAAGCATCAGCTGTCAGAGCAGCTTACCAATCACTGCACCTGTACACAGGCCATCTGTAAATAGCCCACCCAACTACCTCATCCCCATATTGTTATTTATTTTTGCTATTTTGCACCCCAGTATCTCTACTTGCACATCATCATCTGCACATCTATCACTCCAGTGTTAATGCTAAATTGTAATTATTTTGCCACTATGGCCTATTTATTGCCTTACCTCCCTAATCTTACTACATTTGCACACACTGTATATAGATTTTTCTATTGTGTTATTGACTGTACGTTTGTTTATCCCATGTGCAACTCTGTGTTGTTGTTTTTGTCGCACTGCTTTGCGACAAAAACGACATTGCAGTTGTAAATGAGAACTTGTTCTCAACTGGTCTACCTGGTTAAATTAAGGTGAAATAAAAAAATATCTAAAAAATGTTTGGACACACCTACTCATTCAAGGGTTTTTCTTTATTTTTTCTATTTTCTACATTGTAGAATAATAGTGAAGACATCAAAACTATGAAATAACACATATGGAATCATGTAGTAAACAAAAAAGTTTTAAACAAATTTAATATTTTATATTTTTATATTTGACAGCTTTGCACACTCTTGGCATTCTCTCAACCAGCTTCATGAGGTAGTGAACCTGGAATGCATTTAAATTAACAAATGTGCCTTGTTATAAGTTCATTTGTGGAATTTCAATACATTCTTAATGCATTTGAGCCATTCAGTTATGTTGTGACAAGGTAGGGGTGGTATACAGAAGATAGCCCTATTTGGTAAAAGATCAAGTCCATATTATGGCAAGACCAGCTCAAATGAGCAAAGAGAAATGACAGTCCATCATCACTTTAAGACATGAAGGTCAGTCAATCCGGAAAACATTAAGAACTTTGAAAATTGCAAAAACCATCATGCGCTATGATGAAACTGGCTCTCATGAGGACCGCCACAGGAAAGGAAGACCCAGAGTTACTTCAAGTGCAGAGGATAAGTTCATTAAAGTTAACTGCCCCTCAGATTGCAACCAAATGCTTCACATAGTTCAAGTAACAGACACATCTCATAAATACATCGAACAAAAATATAAATGCAACATGTAAAGTGGTGGTCCCATGTTTCATGAGCTGAAATAAAAGATGGCAGAAATTTTTCATACCACAAAAAGCTTATTCCTCTCAAATTTTGTGGACAAATTTGTTTACATCCCTGTTAGTGAGCAATTCTACTCCAAAACAATCCATCCCCTGACAGGATTGGCACATCAAGAAGCTGATTATCAAGAAGCATGATAATTACAAAAAAAACAGCTGTGCTGGGGACAATAAATGGCCACTCTAAAATGTTCAGTTTTGTCACACAACACAATCATTTGTCTGTAATGAAGCCCTTGTTGTATGTTGCTTTTATATTTTTGTACAGTATAAGTTAGCAGCATGGCAGTTTCCCAAAGTTTACTTAGCTATCAACCAAGTTGTTGGCCCCGGTTTTAGACCTCTGAGATTTGGCAGAAAATATCAAATCAAATTGTATTTGTCACATGCGCCGAACACAACAGGTTTAGACCTTACTGTGAAATGCTTACTTACAAGCCCTTAACCAGTTCAAGAAATAGAGTTAAGAAACATTTACTAAATAAACTAAAGTAAAAAATAAAATAAAAAGTAACACAATAAAATAACAATAACGAGGCTATGGTACAGGTACCGAGTCAATGTGCAGGGATACAGGTTAATCGAGGTAATTTGTACATGTAGGTAGGGGTAAAGTGACAAGTTAGCATTGTCAGAAGTGCTACAAAAAAGGTAGTACATCATTGGTTTCTAATGGACAGAAAATATTACGTGAGAGCGATAAATTAGACATTTTATAAAAAACTGTTGCACCTACAAATTTAGTCAATCCAAAATGTTTGAGTCCAATTGTCACTTCATGGATGCTATAGTCTCGTTTTAATCCGATGTCTAGAATTTGAGCTAGGTAGGCACAGAAAATACTCTAAAAACTAAATTGCTAATGACCCTGTTAAAAAATCCGGTACATGGTTCTCCAGAACGGCCGGACGGCTCATGATGAGAGGTGGGGAGTGTGTTGTGTACATTGATTATGTTAGTGACTCTCACTCAGATATCATATTAACATGGCATAAGTCATGGGAAAATGTGTAGAACTACACGAAAAGAAAATCTATATAGCAAACTAATTTGTAAGAAAATAAGTTTTCTTCTAACAGATCCATCTGTACGTATTAAATTATAGTTTTTAATCCCGGTGCTGAGTTAATGTGAGTTCATGTGTAGCGCCTAATTGTTTCGCTAATAGGCTATGTGTTTGTAGATGAACTGAGGTGAATGAAGCTACAGCAACCGATATGATAATGGCTGGGTACATTTGTGCTTGTTTTTGCTGTTCTCCAAATAGCATTTTCGTGTTTTTCAATGGGATAGAAATGCAGTAAATGAGCTTCAACTTTCTTAAAAATGATTGTAATCCTGTCCAGACCTGATTAAAACTCAGACCCTGGTTAAGGCCCTGAGTGTATATATGTGTGAGTTTGTAGGAAGAGTCCAGTGTGTATGCATAGAGTCAGTGCACGAGAGTTAGTGCAAAAAATTGTCAATGCAGGTAGTTAAATCGAATCAAATTTTATTTGTCACGTGCCGAATACAACAGATTTAGCAGTGTTGTTTGCCAGTCTTATGGCTTGGGGGTAGAAGCTGTTCAGGGTCCTGTTGTCCTGTTGTACTGCTTGCCGTCCGATAGCAGAGAAAACAGTCTATGGCTTGGGGTGGCTAGAGTCTTTGACATATTTTTGGGCCTTCCTCTGACACCACCTGGTATGGTGCTGTTGTAGAACTTTTTGAGGATCTGAGGACCCATGCCAAATCTTTTCAACCTCCTGAGGGGGAAGATGCACTGTCAAACCCTCTTCACAACTGTGTGGACCATGTTAATTCCTTAGTGATGTGGACACCGAGGAACTTCAATCTCTCGATACACTCCAATACAGCCCCATCGTTGTGGATGGAGGCGTGCTCGCCCCTCTGTTCAGTGTAGGCCAAGATCAGCTTCTTTGTCTTATTGATGTTGAGGGAGAGGTTATTGTCCTGGCACCATACTGCCAGGTCTGTGACCTCCCTATAGGCTGCCTCATCATCGTCTGTGATCATCGTCTGTGATCGTCTGATCGTCTGTGATCAACATCCTATGAATGTTGTGTTGAACGCAAACTTGATATGGTGTTGGAGTTGTGCGCGGCCACGCAGTCGTGGGTGAACTAAGCACACACCCCTGAGGGGCCCCCGTGTTGATGGTCAGCGTGGCAGATGTGTTGTTGCCTATCCTCACCATCTGAGGGTGGCCCGTCAGGAAGTCCAGGATCCAATTGCAGAGGGAGGTGTTCTGTACCAGGGTCTGAGCTTGGTGATGTGCTTGGAGGGGACTATGGTGTTGAATGCCTTTTTGTCCAGGTGGGTGAGGGCAGTGTGGACTGTAATAGAGATTGTGTCAGCTGTAGATTTGTTGGGGTGGTATGCGAATAGGTGTGTCTGGGATGATGGTATTGATGTGAGCCATGACCAGCCTTTTAAAGCATTTCATGGTTATAGATGTGAGTGCTACGGGGTGATAGTCATTTAGGCAGGTTACCATTGCGTTCTTAGGTACGGGGACTATGGTGGTCTGCTTTAAATAAATTGGTATTACAGACCGGATCAGGGATAGTTTGAAAATGTCAGTGAAGACACTTGCCAGTTGGTCAGCACATGCTCGGAGTACACGTCCTGGAATCTCCTGTTTCATATCAAACCATGGTGGACAATCAAACTGTAGTCTTCTCTAATCTCCTCAGGAGACATCATTAGCCAATCTCAGGCTATATCATCTATTTGTTTTGAAATCCAGAGGTCTCCTAACATTTCACATTTTGATGTAGCATTTGATCTCAATGCACCTTTAGTCTTGATTGTACATACATGATGTAGGCTACACCATATCTGACAAACCTTGAGCTTGTTATGACTCACAAACAATGCAGACAAGATTAAACCGGTCTTAATGTAAACTCTAAACAGTTTATCATGTCAACATTTTCAATTCTGTAATTCTCATTCTAAGGCAGCGCTATGGCAATATTTACAAAACCAGCGGTCTGCTATTTTCCAACCCTGGCGCCAGGGTTGATAATTTACAGGTCTTATATCAGCTCACTTGCACCTCGGTGGGAGGGGTGGAAATATTTGAGGTGTGTCCTTAGAAACGTGCATCAATTTCCAGCAGCGCTAGTGATATTTAAGACTCACCAAAAGCTGTTCTTAGCACTAACGCAATTGATTATGGCATCGATTTTGCCAGCTGAGGCGCACAGTAGCCTAATCCGTAGCCTTTAACCAATGTTTTATTAAAATATCACGAGCAGCAATGTACACGTTCCATGTTCACAGTCACCTTGCCATGATTAAATGTGGTGGTTCCCGCTTTCAGTTTTGCACGAATCTATCCACATTTTTTGGTTTGGATAAGTTTGCATCGTCACAGTGAGAACAACATTCTTTATGCACTTCCTGATGAACCCTGTCACCGAGTCAGTGTAAACATCGATACTATTCTCAGAGGCGAGCCGGAACATTTCTCAGTCTGCTTGCCCCAAAACAATCTTGAAGCATAGATTCCAATTGGTCAGATATCCTTTATTAAAGTCCCCAGCTACAATAAATGTGGCCTCAGCATATGCGGTTTCCAATTTGCACATAGTCCATTGTAGTTCTTTGAGAGCCATCGCGGTGGTGTCGGTTTGAGGGAGAATATACATGGCAGTGACGATGAACAAAGAAAATTCCCTCAGGGGGTAATTCGGTCAGCATTTGATGGTGAGGTATTCAAGAGAACAAAAGGACTTGAGTTCTGGACGTTACCACAATCACACCATGAGTTGTTAATCATGAAACAAATTCCTCCGCCCTTCTTCTTCCCGGAGAGATCTGTCTTTCTGTCCGGGGACAATATATCCGGAGAGAGGCATGATTCCATAAAACAGAGTATGTTACAGTGCTTGATGTCTCTCTGGAAGGAGATCCTCGCCCATCTACTTTAGCTCATCTACTTTATTGTCCAGGGACTTAACGTTAGAGAGTAATATACTCTGAAGCGGTGGGTGGTATGCACGCCGCTAGTGTCTGACAATGGCCCTACTACTTCCTCTTCTGCGGCGTTAGCATTTTGGTACAGACCCCGGGATAAATAGAGCTGCCTCATGAAGTTCAAACAAAGGATTCAGTTCATGGAAGTCAAATTTCTGCTCAAATTTCTGGTGAGTGACCACCGATCTAATATCCCACAGTTATTTCCACTTGTAGGCAATAATATAAGAAATGTTCTGAGCAAATAATATAAGAAATAAAAAAAAGTTGGTTAGGAGCTAGAAACTTGCAACCACATATTTAACCATGGAGCACGTTCTGATTGGCCAGTGAAGGGCCAAGTCTCGACACACCCACAACTTGTTTATTCACAAAAACCCAGCCCTTTCACGCCACCGCCAACTACTGTGCCTATAATTCCTGTTGTGAAAATAGCAAAAATATTTCTGACACACACTCAAACCAATAACGCTACCGCCAGTGCCAAGATTTACCATTACGTTAGGTTTGTTAAATAGAGCCTTAAGGGCCTCCCGAGTGGCGCAGTGGTCTAAGTCCAGGCTCTGTCGCACCCGGCTGCGACCGAGAGACCCATGGGGCTGTGCACAATTGGCCCAACGTAGTCCGGGTTAAGGGAGGGTTTGGCCAGCAGGGATCTCCTTGTCCCATCACGCACTAGCGACTCCTGTGGCGGGCTAGGCGCAGTGCACGCTGACACAGTTGCCAGGTGCACAGGGTTTCCTCCGACACATTGGTGCGGCTGGCTTCCGGCTTAAGTGGACATTGTGTCAAGAAGCAGTGCGGCTTGGTTGGGTTGTGTTTCGGAGGACACATGGCTCTCGACCTTCGCCTCCCCCGAGTCCGTACAGGAGTTGCAGCGATGAGACAAGACTAACTACCCATTGGGGAGGAAAAAGGATAAAAGTAAAAACAATTATAAATAGAGCCTCTAATGAAATAACTCATTCTTGAGATGAACCACACAAAGAGCAGCTAATTCTGTGTGAAGGCATCCCTCATGTACATTAGCACACACACACACTCCCATTCTCCAGCAGCTCTGTAGGCGCTGTCATGGGCCCACTCCTCATCGGCTTGTCTCTTTTCTCTAGCTCTCCTCTTCTTCCTTTGTTCCCACCACACCACATCACACAGTCGTGTCCAGGTCTCCCCTCTTGGGAACATAGCCTGGCAGGAGCCTTGTTTTCACAGTGCACATATTTTTTTGTTTCTTCATTTTCTTGTGTTTTTGTCTGTACGGGTGCTGGCTAATTACCGGAGCATTCTCCTCCTGCCAACAGCAAGCGGCTGTCGAGTGCCCATCCCCTCCCACCATCACCACCCACCCCCCCCTTTCTCTCTCTCTTCCGTCTCTCTCTTTCACCTTTCTTTCTCTCTCTCTCAATTATATTCAAAGAGGCTTTATTGACATGGGAAACATATGTTTACAACGCCAAAGCAAGTGAAATAAACAAGAAAAAAAATTAGAAGAAACAAAACAACAAAACAAAAACAATTAGAAATGAACACTAAACATTGCACTCACAAATGCTATGTTATCAGTTGTGTACAGTGTTTTAACAATGTGCAAATATTTGAAGTACAAATGGTAGGGGAAGATAAATACAGATGAATATTGGTTATATTTACAATGTTGTTGTCCTCCACTGGTTGCCCTTTTCTCATGGCAACTGGTGACAAATATTGACGCTTTGATTGCACACTGCAATAGTTTTTGCCTAACAGATATGGTAGTTCATCAATGTTTGATTTGTTTTCAAATTCTTTGTTATCTTTGGGAAATATGTGTCTCTAATATGGTCATGCATTTGGCAGGAGGTTAGGAAGTGCAGCTGTTTTCACCTCATTTTGTGGGCAGTGTGCACATAGCCTGTCTTCCCTCGAGAGCCAGGTTTGCCTATGGTGGCCTCCCTCGATAGTAATATAGTAATAATAA